>NC_063057.1:39460846-39665611 GCF_018812025.1 Megalobrama amblycephala | reverse complement strand
AAAAAATTCCAAAGGTGAGGAGAAGGTGGGTCTTAGTTTAATGGATAAACGAATATCTGTTCATGTACTAACACACATGTCCTTTCTGATACAGACAGAGCTCACTTGTGTATTATGGATGTTTTCACATTGCGTATCATTTCTGGAAAAAAAAAAAAAAATGTTTTTTGAGTCACTACAATGGAAATTGACAAAATGTGTGTCTACTTTTAAAAAGAACCAGGCCTTCTAGGAGCAAGGAATCAAACAGTTCCACATGCTTTCCCTTCCTTTCTCCGAGATAAGGGATGAATCATGCAGAGGCGACGGAAACCGGCTGTGGTGCATCTTGGGAAGACAGAGAGGACAGCCGAGGGTAAACACAGTGATTAATCAAAGCTACAACTGGTTAAAAGCAGATACCACCTTTTTCCATGAGGGGAGATTTGTTTCTTTTTTCAAACGCATCTCATGTTTCTATATTTATTTAAAGCTTTGCATTTCTTAAATGAAAGCTATAATCAACAGTCGACTGCAAACTCTGAGCAAGTCACTGGAGAGCCCTGTGAGTGTACAGAACACAAGCTGACCCATCACTCAGAGAAAGATGAAAAAGGGGACAGAGAGAGGCGAAGACAGATGGAGGGGGTAGCAAAATAGCAGGAAAGAGAAAAAAAATGCTAAACAGTTGCTGTATTTCTTCAGAATTAAAGTGCAAACACATCTTCATTCTATGCAAATGAGGCTGAGTATAGATTGAGCCTTATTCACAAAATTCAGTAACCTTTGCTTTGCGCAATTAACTGTTCTATTACTGGTCACAAAAGCTTGTAGTAACAGAGTTCTACTTAAAAGAATTTATGTTTTCTATTGATCATGGCAGCAGTATTTCGTGAAATAATCAAATGATGAAAAGGAGCATATGGTGTAGTTGTATACTTTATTTTAGAGAATCTGGAATCAAAGGGATGATTGATATATATATATATATATATATATATATATATATATATATATATATATATATATATATATATATATATATATTGCACTTTAACGTTGGTTGTCACCCATCTTTAAATGGAAAAAGGAAGAAAATGGAGAGTGTGTACCTAGCATTGAAAAAAAAAAAAAAAACATTTAGAAGGAGAGAACTCTCTGTTACTCTCTGTTTTAATTTTAACTCTTGGGTAGAAAGGGGCAACCAGAATCTAAAATCAGTCTGCAAGATGGTAAATTTTCCGTGCAGACAGATTCTGCACGATTTCGGAGGCATTTTTGTACCGTTACCTGATTTGCATAATTCATTTAATGAATCGCGTGCAATAATGCAGGCAGTGTGCGTAAATAAATGACGCTATCAGCAGGTGCAATTCATTCTTAGTGGATTTTCCCTTAGAGGTTTAATGATTAGGGAGCAGGAGGAAGTTAGTGGAGAAACAGATGAGAGAGAGAGAGAGAGAGAGAGAGAGAGAGAGAGAGGGAGGCAGGTAGAGAGGAAGAGAGGAAGAGAGGGAGAGAGGAAGAGGAGAGAGAGGAAGGGAGAGAGAGGAGAGGGAGGGAGAGAGGAAGGGAAAGAGGAAGGGAGAGAGGAAGGGAGAGGGAGGGAGAGCGGGAGGAAGAGAGGAAGGGAGGGGGACGAGAAACCCAGTTCTTCCTGGACAAGGCCAAAAAAGAAAAGAAGAATGATGGAGACTAAATGAAATGCCACTCCGGGTAAGGAGAAAAAAGAAAGGCGAGAAAGCAGGTCAGCTGAATTGCTGGGGATGTTCTTGAGTGACTTTGCCCTCAGGTTCAAGTCAGAGTGCTTTCTTTCTTTCTTTCTTTCTTTCTTTCTTTCTTTCTTTCTTTCTTTCTTTCTTTCTTTCTTTCTTTCTTTCTTTTATTAATCTTCACTTTGGCAAACAATCTCACCTATTCAATACAAAATACTTTATAGTTCTACTTTAGTTCTACTTTTAAACATGAGTACTCATAATGGATTTAACTTCAATAATGTGGACATTTCGAAATTAAAGAAAATAGCTGATGGGAAATAATGCATGCTGGGACATGTGTAAGATACATAATACCTGAAGAAAGCTATCTATTAGTATTCCTGTTCAAGTGATGAGAGATGGGACATTTTTATATATTTATCTATTTATTTTGCTTCTGCATCGCACTAGGTAGCCCATTCTACAGTAGAGTCTAACTGGCCCAAAATTTCACTTCACATAACTTTAAACATAAAATATTTTCTGATTGGCTGTAATTGACCGTTCGCAAAGACCCTCCTCCTTTAGTTACTGTGCCACGTCAGACAAGCCATGCCGCTCTCACGCCACACATCATGTTCTCACGCAGTGAAAAATACATCGCTGAGTAAAGAGAGGACACTGACAATGCGTCGACAGACAAGACAGAGCAGGTTACTTCCGATATGAAACAAAGTCTCAAATGTTGTAATTTTTAAAGAAATTTAAACAAATACCATTTTGTGACTCTTTAATGTATCATGACAGAACGCTGTAGTGCCTCAGTTTAACCCTCAGGGGTCTGAGGCTGATTTGGGGCCTGGAGAAGTTTTGACATGCCCTGACATTTGTGCTTTTTTCAGTTGTTCATAAACATATTAATGGAAAAAGTGTCATTACACTGTATTCAGCACAAACTAGGCTACAATAATATGTAAGGAACATGTATGTACATGTTTGTATTTTTGAAGGAATAACGTTTATGCGTGGTTATTGAGAAAACAAAAAACTTAAGTCACTGAAATAAAGCTAAAAATATATATTAAATCTGTGCTCACAAGACTTCTGGGTATTGGAGGTTGTAGATTAGAGTTTTTGCTTCAAAATTATGTAAAAATTATCATTCCTACTCCTTCATATAAAACAATAGAGAGATTTAAATTTTCTAAAACATCTTTGGTCAAGAAACACAGTATGCGTGGAGGCGTGAATAATCATGAATAATGGATGATTCTCACCTGAGAAGACAAAAGAATCAGATAAAGAGCTCTAATGACCTGCATAAATAATGAGGCCTTTCAGTCAGATAGGCTGTGAAAAAACCCTCTGTTGATCATGTCTCAAGCTCATCATAATGTAAATCAAACATACAGAAAAAACAGCAATACTGTGAAATATTATTACAATTTAAAATAATGGTATTCTATTATTAAAATATAATGCATTTCTATGATACAAAGTGTCTGAACAGTTATGTTATCTCTATGGCATTTCATATAGGCTTTTAGCTTAAAAGCATGCACATTTGGAGAAATATTGATGGATTCTCATGTTTATGTCAATTTTCTATACAGAGGAGTATTTATTCATTATTTATTGTCATCACTGTGAATGCTGGATACTGTGTTTACAATTCATACTTGCAGCCGGAGGGCGCTCTGTGCACTTTTAGTCCACAAATGCCAATGCTAAAGAAGAATAGGCAATCCAGGAAATAACTGAACTAACAGAGGCCAGAGGTTGCTAACTATGGCTATTCAAAACAGTTTTCAAGACAATAAATACACGATTGAGACGATGAATGCATGTATTGACTGAATTTGCCTCTGAATAGCGCTCCCTCCGTGGGCGTGGCCGCATTAGCGGACAATGAGCTGAATCAAGGACTTCTGACATGGCTCTCTTTTCATACAGATTACATAAACACAGAAGGTTTGTTTTCGATTTGACTTACACGATTTAAAACTTGACATTTCAACGTTTTTTTAGACACAAGTATATTTTTTTGTGATTAGTATTCACTAAGTTACAGTTCATTTTCTGAGAACTATCAGATTGGACTTCGTTCAGAGGGAGACGAGAGATCATGCATCATGTTAGTTTTCTTTATTTTACAAAAAGCACAACATTTTGTTTTTACTCTGTAAAAACACAAATAAAAGAAGATATTCCACAGATTAAAATGGTGTATAGCTCTTAATTGTATGTGCAACATTGACAGAGTATTTTGAGTCTCTTTCACACTGGTAAGAAAAAAACCGCGGTGATCACGCCGGCGTGACCGCCGACCCGAGGGAGTTAAGCGGCTCATGAAGCGATCATCTCTTCCTACTAGTTCATTTATAGCATTAAATAAATGTCAGTACACACCATTTTTCAAGTTCAAGTCCACCAACGTTAATTTACTAACTACCCTGACTGCTTTGTCGGACAAAATGGCGGATTCTGCATTATGAATGGTTAGATAGCCTGTCAATCAAACTCCTGGCGAAGGGTCAGTTGTGTTCTGTTTTGATTTCACTGTAGGTAGGCAAACTAATTGTTGAAGAAAACATGCTGTCTTTTGCGTTTTAGGCTGTAAGAGTATGACAGAGAGATATTCAGAGAAAAGAAAGATAAATGACCTTTAACTTCTAATTTCTAATCTTGACACATGCCTACACAGTGAAAAAACTGTTTCAGTGTACAGTAGATTTCCAAAAATACAGTACTCTATCCATTTTATATAATACAGAGATTTTGTAACATAAAAACATTGGTTCAGTCAGAAATGTCATAGCCGGGATCATACTAATAATAATGATAAGAATTATGGAAATAACAATCTACTCATCAGTTTCTTTAATTTTTCCATTTCTTGCTCTCCACTTCCACACTTCACTTCACAGCTCGTGGAGGGTTCAGCATGCCTCATTTAATGACATTAATTAATTCCCACTCTCTTTCTTTAATGAGCCAAATCAGTCATGAGCCAAATGAAGAAAAAAAAAAAAAAAGTTAGCGAGTAGCTTCTTCTTAATGTCACCAGATAGGACAGAATGTTTGAAAACGTGCTTTGCCGAATAAGAGACACCAGCAGAAGCCATCAAGCAGAAAATGTATTAATGTGAATCTATTGTTCACTTATCATTTGCTCAATGCTGCTTAGACAAAAGTGTGCACTCGTTAGTTAAGCATTAGCATGTGCTAATTTGAGGCTGTAGTCTCAGCTAATGTGGCAGTTCAACTTTATGTACACTATAACCCTCTTGTTTGGGTTAGAAGAACTGTAGTCTTGCACAGAGAGAATTTATAAAGTAAAGTCCACAATGCAGACTATTATGGCCTACATAAAGGGGAAGTGTGTTATTTAAATAACAATAATAATAATAATAATATTTTTAAATAAATAATAATATGCAGAGAGAGGTATGAAGGCATTCATAGGTTTCTTTTCACAGAAAAGTGTGAACACTGTAGCTCCATGGTGTTTTCGAAACAGTATTTCCAGTGTTTGTTTGAGCCTCCCAAACAAACTAGCACAACATTAGCTAACGAGTTGTTAAATGTCATTCTCCGTTTAGTAGAAAGCTAGGTTAGGAAACAAGCTAGAGCATGAAATGCAAATGCAAAGTTCTGTCATAAAACTCTAGATGGCGCAAGCTGATAGGACCTTAACTCAATCTGCTAGCAATCACAACGTTCTCTATAGGACACAGTTGATCAATTCCTTCTGCATCAGCAGCCAATGAGCTTGCTTCTCAACTTAAAAATACCTGGTCAGCGTTTGCTGTAGCAATTTGCAGCACACTTTCAGAAAACCTCCACCTCCCCCAACTCCACGTGTATAGATATATACAGGCGATAACAGCAGCAGTGTAGCAGATCTATTTCAACAAGACCAAATACATTAACATGGTCATATCCATTACCATGCCAAATATTTAGAGAGTTGTCATGACAGAATTGATAACAATAATAGTAATAATCATAATTAAAGCTGCAAGCAGTGTTGAAAGGGCTGTTGCACCCAGGCTCACCGCCACCTGGTGGCCTTAGGAAAACAGTGAACAGTGGGCGATACACGTTTAAGTGGGTAAATTTAGGAAAAAATATGGCAAAGTCATTTTTATGTGGCACACTACCTGCTGCCAGCAGATGGCTCTTTGACTACAACTGAATATTGTCATGTAGATGTCTTCAGACCAGAACTATTATCAAACACTTGAAGTTTGGAGCAGATTGGACACTGTATGCCTGAGTTACAACAACTTCCTGTTTTGTGGCGTTAATCGCATACTTTAGCACTTAGCAAAGTGTTGCATGATTTAATGTGTTTCTAGAATGTTTGGTACTTTCGTGGCATACTTAAATGTGTTTCCAAGGGTGAAAATTAAGGGTTAAAAGGGGGGTTAAAACTGTATACGTCCATGTCAGCATTCTCACTCCTGGTGTGTACTGTAAAGATCATGGAGTATAAGCTTAAAAAAATGGACAAAAGGAACTGAAACATGGTTGACAAGCTTTTGACCATTCAGAGGGGAATAAGGACTGGGGGGGGGGGGGGGGGGGGGGGTTGGGTTGATCGAGAGAGAGCTGCATCTGTGTTGAGTTATCTATGCAGTAGATCTAGTTCTCCCTGCAGAAAACACAGTGATGTCATTGCTAGCCCACAGCAGGTCTAACACTGACCCGTATAACCCCAGTGGGAATGAGCAAGCCAGCATGGAAAACTGGCAACATTCAAACCACAAACATGTAATACCTCATTATTCACATAAAGGAGCCTAAACCCATGTTTTCTTGAACATTCTGCTGAAAACTGCCCCATGCACAGTGAACTCACTATTTTTGGAACAAAAGAGATGTATCACACAGTTCAACCATGCTGAAAAGACCAGTTTTTAACAGTATGAATTTCCCTGCTGGCCCAGAAATGTTTATAGTGCCTGTCTAGCTTTTGAACCAGCACATTGCCAGTAAAAGTTAGGTAGGTTAGGTACTTAGTTCACTAAAAAATGAAAATTACGTGATAAATTACTCACCCTCATTTTGTTTTAAAATTGTATGTTTTTCTGGTAACACTTTAGAATAACTCACGCTATGAAGCATTAGTTAAGCATTAGTAAATAGTCAATTCATCTTTTATAAAACATTAATAGACATTAGTAAGCCATTTATAAATACAGCTATAAATGCTTTGTTCTTGATTTATAAGCATATCTATAATGAGTTTAATAATTGTTTTTTCATACTTTATTAATGATCAATTTATCATTTCTAAATTATGTATTACATTATTCACAAACCAGTTATTTAGGAGTTGTCAGTGGTTCATAAGATCATTTAGGAAGTGTAAGTAAATGATTAATAAAATATTTAAATGTACATTTATGCATCTTATTATTTAGACATATAGTATTAGTTACTTAGTGTGTTAATAAATGTTTTATTAACATATTCCTAGTGTCAAAACTACCTCGGTACTAACTTTAAAACATTAGAGAACAGCAGTGCAGAAGATCACTGAACCTTTAAATCTCATTTATAAAAGCTTTACAAAGCATAAACAGTCCTCACTTTAGATGAGCTCACAAAAATAGTTAACTGACTACTTCTAAATGTTTTATAACTACCTGAATTAATCATGAATTGTAGTAGGAATAGTAGTAGGAAAAGTAACTATTACTACGTGTCTAAATAATAAGATGTATAAATGAATGTTTAAATAGTTTATTAATCATTTGCTTACACTTACTAAATGAACTACTGACAACTCCCATATAACTGGTTTGTAAATAATGTAATACTTAATTTAGAAATGATAAATTGATTATTAATAAAGTATGAAAATACAATTATTAAACACATTATAGATATGCTTATAAATCAAGAATAAAGCAATTATAGCTGTATTTATAAACCACTTACTAATGTCTATTAATGCTTTATAAGTGATGAATTAACTATTAACTAATGCTTAATTAATGCTTCATAGTGTGCAGTTATTATAAAGTGTTACCGTTTTTCTTTCTTCTGTAGAACACAAAAGAAGATATTTTGAAGAATAGTGGTAACCAAATCATTTTGGTTAAAACCGACTTCCATTGTATCGACAAAAAGAGAAAGGAAAAAAAAAACAGACATTTCTCAAAATATCTTGTTTATGTTCTACAGAGGAAAGAAAGTCATGCGATTTTGAAACAGCACAAGGGTGAGTAAATGATGACAGAATTTTTCATTTTTGGAACTATCCCTTTAAAGGCTAATGACCTACTGCTTCCACTGGCATTCTGAATGAAAGGACACTTTACTATCCCATGGGGTCACAGTGCAGTAACAGCTACATAGCTGGCATCAGAGGTCAAATAACAATGTCAACACCGTGGATGTGGCACCAACCATCTGAGTCACATTTAAAAATTACCAATCATAGTCAGCTGGTATTTAGGGATGGGCGATTCTGAAACGAATTTCACAATAAAAGAAAAAAATCACACCTTGTCGTAACCAGATGCAACCCATAATAAAAGGTATATTTTCCATGATAATCAGAGCCTTTTGTCCTAACCAGCCAAATAAGCGATACACAATGAGCAACAAGGGGATTCTATTTTTGGAATGGTTTCTATTTTTGCGACGTCATGACCGACAACTCAATTTTCTCTTTTACTTGTGCATTTTTTGCAAAAATTGTTTAATTTGCATTTGAATATCATTTCTGCATTATTTTGACAGTGAAAGTGACAATGGATAATTTACCTCAAATCTTGAACATAAATAAGAACATTCAAACAGTGAACTCTATGTGAACATACAACTGTATCCTAT
Organism: Megalobrama amblycephala; assembly: GCF_018812025.1. Classification (NCBI taxonomy): domain Eukaryota; kingdom Metazoa; phylum Chordata; class Actinopteri; order Cypriniformes; family Xenocyprididae; genus Megalobrama; species Megalobrama amblycephala. The sequence goes on along the minus strand of NC_063057.1, from coordinate 39,657,086 downwards.
AAGGCTGCATCATATGATATTGAATATTTTGAATAGTGTTAAAATTGTTCAATTTTGATTAATTTGATTTTTACTTCTAATTCCATTTTGTTGCAAACACACCCATTTTCTCAAACCCACATTTGTAATGATGCATTGTTGAAGGAAGTAGACGCTGCCATAGATACTGGCCACCATTAGCACACAGTCACCTTCAGACGGCTGTCTGCTGGAGTGAGACACGAGTGCTCAAAGAGAATGACTCAATTACAGATGAACATGAGAAATTCAAGATCTGCAACTCTCCAGATACGCAGTAATCTGCCACAACACACAGCTGTGTGTTGCATTACCAACGAGCAATCATGCACACACAATGAATGTTTACTAAGAGTTCAACCTATTTAATAAGCAGAGCACTTTATTAATGCACAAATACATGTAAACACACACTTAGCAGGAAACCCTGCTGCGTACATGTGTACAGTAGATCTTTCTAAGCTGCATCATAATGCACACAAAATGGCATGAGCTCATGTGAGATGAAAGTCAAAGGTATCAAAGTCATTCAAGCAGGCTCCTTTTTTAAAAATATGATAAGGTGATCTTAAAAGGTCACAGCTATTACCTCTACCAAACATGCTAATGGAGTCATTTATCTGTGTAACCTCCAAAATGGTCCCTCTGGAATATATAATATTCTGCTGAAGGATTCCATCTGTTCAGATCTTTTTTTTTGTGGGGGCTGGTTGTACTTGTCTTCCACACTGGGTTCAGTAGGTTATGGTTCCACTACAATGGCCTCATTCTGCCATTAAACCAACTCCAATTACTTTAGGTCTTTGAGCCTGAGGGCAAGACCTGGTGCGTCTGTCACTTAGGATTTCCCCCCAACGTGACAAGCAGCATCACATAAGTCAATCAAATATCAGCTCATTACATCATGCAATATTTATTCATAACACAATTATAAAGAAAAAATAGAATCACTGCAGAAAATGATAAATTTGTCTTTTCTTTTTCTTTCTTTCTTTCTTTCTTTCTTTCTTTCTTTCATCCAATATATTACAATATATATATGAAAGAGACATAAAAATTTCTCAGTGAGCACAGTATGAATGACCCTGGCACTGTTATTAAGAGGAACAGTAACAATCATGAATACAAATGTGAATGTCTAAGCAATACAGTAATTTTTACGCTTCTAAGTCCACTCATTCTATAACCATCAGATGGTTTTATGTTTCTCCTGCTCTGTATTTTTGGTTTACATCAGTCAGTATGTCCACAAGATAAATTATATGACAGCTGTGTCATGAAAAAACACACAAACAGAAACACCTTAGGGCTCAACGCAAAATATTTTTTTCCCACTGGCCTGTGAAAAATTTGGACAGGCAAGTAAAAATTTGGCCCCACCAGGCCAGTAGAAAAAATCCTTAGCGTTGAGCCACAACCACAAAAAAAGTGATAAATAAATCAAATAAAATAGTCCTGGTTATTGTTTTCTGTGTTTTTTACCCATGTAACCTTTATAAATAAGGTTATGACACCAAAAACATCTTATGACTGTAACCATGGTTTCCTGAAAAGGGGAAGGAGACATGGCATCTGGAGTTGATGCTATGGGGGAATGCCCTCAGCATGACTGGTGGAGCGTAACCTAGAGGAAAGGCTTTCTTGCCATTTCAACTCAGTAAACTGCAGGTTTTGTTAAGTAGAACAACATTATCTACCCTAGCTATAGGAGAGAGAGCTCAACCCTGTGTCTCGGGGACCCACTCAGAGACCTTAAGCACTAATCGATTGAGTGCTGCTATAACAAGATAGGACACCGTAAGCCAACTGCCATACTTGCCAGGTATTTCGAGCATAGGTCCACTGGAGTCATGAACAATACCCGCTATAGGGGAACGTGAGGCCTCAGAACCCAGCTGTTAATGGGGAGAAAGACGGAACTGAGTATACACAGTCCTGTTAACCCTGCTCCATCCTAAGCTAATGCCAGAACAGCATCATAACAGGGTTAACATTTTTCCTTAGGGATGCTTACAACCTCAGTAATAGTTTAATAGTATTAATATTGCCGTTCTTCCAAGGGGGAGCCAATCTTTACTCCAAGCTAGGGAAAGAGGAACATGAGAACAATGCATAGTATTGTTTCAAGTTGATCTCAATATCCAGGCTCCGACCCCAAAGAGGTTGTAGGGGAGCCATATTCTGTTTAACAACCCCAAAACTGGGGGAAAGCAAATCAAACCCTACCTTGGGCGAAGGCACTCTACTTAAAGAGCACCTTCCCAAAAAGGAGAGATATCCTTTCTTAAAGCTCCAAACAGTGGAGAGGGACAGAAACAAAACAGAGGGAGTCATGTGAGTTACCCAAACTGGTTCCATTCTTCCCACTCTACCCTAAGGGATGAGAAAGAGAGTCTGCTGACTAGCCTACAGGCTACAACCTTAATTGCTGCCCTTACAAGGGGGAGCCTCAGGGACACAAGAGTAAGGCACTGACTACCATGGATAAAAACTATAACACCCGGACTCAAAACCCCGATGGGATCACAGGGGAGCTTATATTCTACTTTAAGAACCTGTCATGACTGTGGAGAACAGCTCAACCTTATCTTTACAAACACACTCTAAGGTCCACAATCAGTGGCCTGATAACAAGGAGGGACCAAGATGAGTATTTCTTCCAAAGAGAAACAACATCCCTAATTTAAACTCCAACATTAATTGGAGAGGGAATAAACAAAACCAAATGAATCATATTAGTTATCCATTTGATTCCATTCATTCTGTTCTACTCTAAGGGGTGTTTTGAGGGCCGATAAAAAAGAAGCCTACAAAGGGCCAGAGCAATTAGCCTCCAGGCTACAACTTCACTATTGCTGCCCATATCAGGGGGAAGCCTACTACTTAATCTCCTTGAAAAGGAGGGTGAATAAGTACAGGGCATGAACTGAGAACAACGTGACACAGTTCTGAGTTAAAGAAATCAACTTATTTACATCAACTTTTACAATATTTATAAATTTATGTAAATAAATGACCCAAGCACTAATTGACCCAAGCACTCACTCAATGTTCTTTTGATGACTATATAAGAGTCGGGATGGGAGATAAATTGTCATTGTTCAATAGTGATGGGTGCTACATGCACTGGCAAGAGATTAAGTGGCTTCGCAAAGCTGTAATCACCTACTTAAAAAGTAAGGGTCATAAGGATTCACCATGACCTTTCACCTTATCGAGCCAGTGACTAATAAAGGAAACTGAACTCACAAGAGGTTGCATCATCTCACCGTGATCAACACATAAAGCAGTTACCTTAAGTAATGCTAATTTCTAGGTTTTGTCAGGGTTCTGCCCTGACAGCCCTGTCTGTTTTGTCTCTGTTTAATGTGTCCTTGTTTATGTTATGTCTGAGCACATGGCTTTGTCTGTGTTTGTGTCTGCCATGTGCTCCTCTGTTCCCTCCTCCTTGTTTGTTGTTACCACGCCCTTTGGTCTAGTCATTGTTTAGTCCTTGTTTGTTATTAGTGTTCTCACCTGTTCCCTGCTCCCTTACTTGTAGAGTCCTCGTTAGTCTAAGTGTTGTCACCTGTTCCTCGTGTTCTTTGCCTCGTTTATATTGTGCACTCTTTCCCTCATGTCTTTGCCAGTTCGTTAAGCTTCGTGCCTGTGTTCTAGTCTTTTGTTCACCTAAAGCTCATAGCGTTTTTGTGTTGGAGATTCTGGTATCCATTTTGTCATTGTTGTCTTCCCTGTTCCAGACCATCTATCCACCTGTCTTGTCCTTCAGACTGAGGATCCCTGTGGCTGCTATTTCTCCCCGCCTAGCAGCAAGACTGGTTCAGTGCCTGATCGTATCTGATGGTTCTAACTACTTATGCTGTTTGATCCTGTCTGGCTCCCGCTACATCTTTGGGCCTCATACTGCGCACCTGCCAATGTTCACCGGCCTGCTTACTACCTGGGCTGATCTCAGTGGCTGTTCCCTCAGCGTGCTTGTCTTTGTGCCTCACCCCCCTTCCTACCGTATGGACTGTGTTCACCTCCTCACCCTCTATATTCCAAGGTCTTGTCAATAAACCTGTAAAACTCATCCTGCGTTTGAGTCCTCACTCACAGATCCTTGACAGAACGAACTGGCCAGCATAAGACTCAGCAGGATGAGCATCAGAGTCCTACCACCTGCTAACGCCCGGGAGAGAGTGGCTCGTCATCAAGGTTTGACTCGTCTTCGCCAACAAGGTTGGGAGATAGGATGCTTCGCCCAGACATTCTGGACTATGTCTAGGGGGCAAGATTACAATGACGCGGCTCTCAAAGACATCTTTAATGCCTGCTTAGACGATCCCCTACCTGCATGGGAGATGGATTCTCTCAGAGTTCTAGATTTCTGGGGTTTCACCAGCTATCTTCGTCATCGCAGCCCACAGAGAGTGTCTAGTCGTCTAATATCTGCCTGCAGCAATTCTCTTGCCCTTCCTCATCTGTCACGTCAAGTCTTTGATCCTCCTCTGACTTCTACCAAGAAGCTAAGGTTCAGAAAGAGGGTGACTGAGTCCACCACATCTACCTCAGAGACTCGTCCAATCACCTCTGAGCCAGTCAAGTCTACCACTGTCATTCCCCAAGCAATCAAGTCTGTTCCAGTCATTTCTGGGCTAACTAGTTCTGATTCTACCATTCCTGAATCTGTCACATCTGCTTCTGTTATTCAGGAGCCAGTCAAGTCAAGCACCGTCATTTCTCAATATATCAGGTCAGTTCCAGTATCTCCCCAATCGGAGTCAACCCCTGTTCAAGAAACGGTAACGTCTACTTCTGCTGCCCAAGAGCCAGTCAAGTCTACCACTGTCATCCCCCAAGCAATCGAGTCTGTTCCAGTCATTTCTGAGTTAACTAGATCCGATTCTACCATTCCTGAATCAGTCACATCCGCTTCCGTTATTCAGGAGCCAGTCAAGACAAGCACCGTCATCTCTCAATACATCAGGTCAATTCCAGTACCTCCCCAATCTGAGTCAACCCCTATTCAAGAAACTGTAGTGTCTACTTCTGCTGCCCAAGAGCTAGAGAAGTCTACCACTGTCATCTCTCGGTCAAAATTTGTTTCTGTCATTTCTGAGTCTGCTGTACCCGCTTTTGTCATTGCTGAGTCCATGGGGTTAACTACTATGCCGTCTGTGTTGGGCGAGTCAGTTACAGATACTACAGAGGCAGTCAAGCACATAACATTGACCCATCAAGAGCGGAGGAGCGGAAAGGCCATAGTTATTCAGTCTAATACCCTTCCTTCTAAAGCCCCAAGCACAGCAGTTTCTGAAGCATCTAGTCCAGTGGAATCAATTTCAAGACCGCTTGGCATTCTTGTCACACCGGAAGTGGGTGTTCTAGCCAGCCATGTCCTGTCCAGGAACATCCCTTGTGTGACTCCAGAGCCAGTCAAATCAACTGCTGTCTTTTCTCAGGTTACTAAATCAGCCACTCCTGAGTCTGCTGAACTAACCACTGACTTCCCTGTATCTGCCAAGAGTTTTTCTGTTATTCCTGAGCCTGTCAAATCAAGTGTTGTCCCTCAGTCATTTAAGCCCGTTCTTACTGAGTTTGCTGAGTCAGCTTCATTCACTGCTGAGTCTACAGAGGTCACTGCTGTTTCGCCTGAGGTGGCCAAGTTAGCTGCAGATACTACAGAGGCGATCACTACAGAGGCGATCACTACAGAGGTCACTGCTGTTTCGCCTGAGGTGGCCAAGTTAGCTACAGATACTACAGAGGCGGTCAGGCACACACCATCGACCCGTCGCAAACGGAGAAGGACCCATGCAAGGCAGTCTACTATCCCCCAATCTCAAGCCTCAAGTCCAGTGGTCCGAGAATACCCAAGTCTGAGTGCCCAGAACCGTGAGGTCCTGGAGGACCCTATTGTGATGGTCTCAGATCCAGTGGTCCCTGAGGTATCAGGTCCAGTGACTTTTTCTAAGTCACCTGTCAGTCAATTCATGCCCTCCGAGACCGTTTCTACCAGTGCAGTCATGTTTACAGAGGTCTCTTCTTGTCAGTCAGTACCTGCTATTATGGCCAAGCAAGCCATTCCCAAATTGCCTGTTGTCATTGCTGCAGAGACCTTTTCTGAATGTCTTACTAGTCTCATGTCCATAGTAAAGATTCCTGTCATATCCCCAGTAGAGATTCCTATCGTGTCCACAAAGGATGAAATTCCAGGAGGAATTCCTGAGTCTGCTCCTGAGAGAGCAGTCCCAACGCCCACTCTGTTGAGAGCAATTCCTCAGCCTGCTTCAGATGAGGTTTTTCCTGAGCTCGCTGCTAAGAAAGCTGTTCCCGAGTCCGCTCCCAAGGGAGATTTAGTCCCAGAGCCCACTCCAGAAAGAGCAGCCCGAGCCCGCTTCAGCTCCAGAGAGAGCAATCACAGTGCCCATTACAGCTCCAGAGAGAGCGTTCACTGAGCCTGCTCCAGCTCCAGAAAGAGCGTTCACCGAGCCCGCTCCAGAAAGAGTGTTCATCAAGCCCGCTCCAGAGAGAGCATTCACAGAGCCTGCTTCAGCTCCAGAGAGAGCAATCACAGTGCCCATTACAGCTCCAGAGAAAGCGTTCACCGAGCCCGCTCCAGCTCCAAAGAGAGCGTTCACCGAGCCCGCTCCAGCTCCAGAAAGAGAGTTCATCAAGCCCGCTCCAGAGAGAGCATTCACAGAGCCTGCTTCAGCTCCAGAGAGAGCAATCACAGTGCCCATTAAAGCTCCAGAGAGAGCGTTCACCGAGCCCGCTCCAGCTCCAAAGAGAGCGTTCACCCAGACCACTCAAGAGAGAGTGTTCACCGAACCCACTCCAGCTCCAGAGAGAGCAGTCACAGAAGTTACTCTAGCTCCTGAGCATGCTCCAATTTTGGCTCCAGCCCCTGAGGACAATTTTAAGTTTATGTCTATGGTTTCTAAGGGCACCCCAAGGTCTGTCTCCAAACCCATTTCCAAGACATTCTCCTTCCCTGTCACTTCAGCCATTGCCCCTGATCCTGCCACTGTCTCCAAGCCCAGTTGGAGGTCCAGACCAGTGAGGCCAGTCCCTGTTTCCAAGAGTGCTCCCAGTCAAGTTTTCACCCCTCCCACCCCTCCCTCTGTATTTGCTGGTTGTTTTGGCTCTCCTAAGCCAGCACCACCCTGGTCAGCCAAGAACTTTGTGCCCAGTTCCGTTCCCACTCAGTCAGAAGTTAACGCTCACAGGACCTCACCTAAACCCAAAGAAATCCTCCTTAGAGGAGTCGTGAGTGGGAAAAAATGCTGAATTACTACTCAGCCACCCTTTCAGAGCACTTTCTAGTAACTCTCTTCCCTGAGGTCCTGCCTCCTCTTTTTGCCAGGGTGGCATTTCATAAGCAGCCACACTAGCCATCTGCTCCTGTCTCCAGGAACTTCCTGAAGATGGATCAAAAGGCTAAGAGGAGGTCGAGGATGTGGACTCAACCTTGCAAGGGATAACCCCCCTGAAGGCAGCAGACTGTGCCCTCGCCTCCTTGAACCTCTCGACCAAAATCTCAACGGAGGTGCCGAAAGAGGCTCAAAGGCGAGACTGGCTAGTCAAAAAGAAAGGATTTCTCATTCTCCTTGATCCCCAAAAGGTAAGCTCCTCTGCAGTTTACTGAGTTGAAATGGCAAGAAAGCCTTTCCTCTAGGTTACTTCCAAGTTTGTCTATGGATCAGATTGTGGGTCGGTTAATGTTAGCGACATGCACTTCATCATTAATTTAAGACTGAGCCAGAAGTTAACGCTCACAGGACCTTACCTAATCCCAAAGCCATTCAAAACATCATTCAATGTAATTGTGATAATTGTAATTAATAATCGCAATTACAATTTCAAGGGAATAATTGACAATTATGATTTTTGTCACTATTGTGCAGCCCTAAAAAGTACTAATCAATTTATTGTCAAAATATCTTTTTAAAAAAAAAAAAAAAAAACTTGAGTATCATATCTATTATTGTCCATAACGTAAAAAAAATGATCGGTTATCACTATGGTTAAACTTTCCATATCTGTACATAGTCTACTACTAAATACTAATGAGAAAATAGAGTAGTTCCCAAAAGTATAGATTTTTTTAATACTTGGCATCATAATAATGTGTAAATAATCCAAGTGATAGCTCACCTGGACTAAAAGCCTTCATGGTTGCACAAGAACAAGTCCTCAATGGTTCTCGCAGTATCTCAAATGTGCTTGCTTGATGCACGTTTGAGCTTCTGTTTACCATATTTAATGTGTGTTGATCAATATTTATATGTAAAAGCCTAAATTAAATCTGTTCATCATACAATTAAGTCTCTTCATTGAATGAAAATCTTATGGGTTTGGAATGACATGAGGTTGAGTAAATGATGACAAAACTGTCACTTTAAAGGTACACTATGTAATTTTTTTTTTTGTTCAAAATGAACTAAATTTAAATAATGAGTCAAAACATCATCAATCCTTCTTCCAAAACATGTTTTTGTCTTACCCTGATTCACTATGACAAGCCTATTATAAGTGTTTATATTTTAGACATGACGGGATGGTTTTCACAGTAAATTGCAAACATACGTCATTCACCCTTGCATGTTTTGTCATATCCGTAAATAGTAAAAAGTTGCTCCGACTAATTTGACGCATGTATGGTATGGGAGCAGCACAGCAGCATAGTTTAGATGCTTATAATTGAACTCCGGGGAATCACCAGTTTTTAAAAAAAAACGCAGAACAGAAGAGAGTCTGCTGGCAAAAGAGAACAAAACAGAGCTTGTAATAAAACAAGAATCAACATTGGCTTGGCTTTTCGGAGATGGCGAGAACTGGGGGATTTGAAATAATTATAATAATTAATAATTAATAATAATTCATAATAATAATTCCTTACATTTATATAGCGCTTTTCTGGGCACTCAAAGTGCTTTACATATTGAAGGGGGAATCTCCTCAACCACCACCAATGTGCAGCTTCCACCTGGATGATGCGACGGCAGCCATATTGCGCCAGAACGCCCACCACACACCAGCTTATTGGTGGAGAGGAGACAGAGGGATGAAGCCAATCACTGTATGGGGATGATTAGGAGGCCATGATGGACAGAGGCCAATGGGCAAGTTTGGCCAGGATGTCGGGGTTACACCCCTATTCTTTTCGAAGGACATCCTGGGATTTTTAATGACCACAGAGAGTCAGGACCTCAGTTTAACGTCTCATCCGAAGGACGGTGCTTTTTGACAGTATTAGTGTCCCCATCACTATACTGGGGCATTAGGACCCACACAGACTACAGGGTGAGCACTCCCTGCTGGCCTCACTAACACCTCTTCCAGCAGCAACCTAGTTTTCCCAGGAGGTCTCCCATCCAGGTACTAACCAGGCTCAGCCCTGCTTAGCTTCAGTGGGCAACCAGTCTTGGGCTACAGGGTGATATGGCTGCTGAAACATTTTAAACGCATCATAGAGATGGTGTTTTTATTACTCAACAGTATGGTATGGTATTTTGTATGTATGGTGTGGTATTAAGTATGGTATTTTGTTGAACAGATACATTATCACATGTAGCTCTCTAATAGAGTTCATTGGAAAGCATTATCTATTGTGAAGGGCCATTTCACTGGTTTTTGTAGTGCTGTGCTAGAATTCAAGGAAGTACCGTGTCTATTAAAGGTACAATAGGACATTTTCGGAGAGGCTAGCAATAGTGAGCTTTCAAATCATAACATCCTACCCTCCCTTCAGAGCGTCTCAAAGCCACGCCTCCTCCAAAACACCATGAAGGCACACAAACACAGCTGTTTTCGGCAAAGCATCACAAGAGATGGTGTTAAACTGCCTCATGTCTCAAAGCACATAACATTACAATCATAATGAATGTAAACAACTTAGAGAGCTTGTACCTGACTGCTGATTCATTTCGGTGTTGATACTGTTGACATGGACACACATTATTCAGAGTCTGAGGACGTATATGAGGAGACTTTCAACCAGTATAACAAAAAAATGTTTCTGTAGAGAATCACCTATTGCACCTTTAATGGGTATAGCTACAGTAATATCTTCAGCTAGTCAGCTTGAGGTCCATTCCATCTAAACTGGTTATATCTCTTAATCCTAGTAGTGGATATTTTATGAGCAGTAGAATAATCTCACTGTCTCTCTTTTCAGAAAGAAAAGGCTAATTAATGCCATTTTTATTTGTTTACATAATTTTTAAATTGATTATTAAAATCTATCTGCATACACTCATGTCATATTAAGAAAGCAAGAGAAAATGAGAATAAATAAAGGTGTGTGTTTGTGTGTTGTAAAGTGTGTATGTGCATGAATGGGTGGGCAAGGGGGATATGGGTGAAAAGAAATCTGATTTTAGTTATAGTTTTACTAGTTTAGTTTTTTAAACTAGTTTAGTTTTGTCACTTTTTCCACACATTAACAATGACAATTACAGATAGTTAATGTTTAAAAACGGGCTAAAATGAGTAAACGCTCTCTAAAACAGTTAAATTCAATTGAAACCTATTGAGTAGATTGAAACCTATTCAAAAACCCTATAGTAAGGCCTAAAACTATTGAGTAGGAATGGAGAAATGAAGCCTCTTAAAACTTTGAAGCTTTTCTTCCGTTCCGTAAAAAGTTTCAAATCAAGAGTGTTGAAAACGTCTCGGTTACAAAGGTAACCCTCGTTCCCTGAAGGAGGGAACGGAGACGTACGTCGGACAGACCGACGAATAGGAATCTCGCTAGAGAGGCCAATCTACTTCGAGTGTAACTAAAACGAGCCAATGCACATTGGCATGCAATCATATGCATCAGCTGCTCGCCTCGCAGCGCGGGTATATAATGAGCAGCAGGTGCGTTGCATCTTCAGGTTTTCGCTGAGGAGCCGAACCGGATAGGCAGCAGCATCAGCGGGGTACAGCGACTGTGGCGACGGGACGTACGTCTCCGTTCCCTCCTTCAGGGAACGAGGGTTACCTTTGTAACCGAGACGTTCCCATTCAGTCGGTCACGTTCGACGTACGTCGGACAGACCGACGAATAGGAATCCCTACCAAAGCGCCACAGGAGCTGCCCTCCTCCAGCGCTCTGTTGTAAGCCACCTGAACCCCCTTGCCTGCGGACGGTGGGACAGGCTAACACACAGAGAGGGTCGATCACTGTTGTTCCCAAACCCATTCAGTGAGATTGTTGGATAACGCTGGGAAAGCGTAACCTTTCGTTAGAAAAGGAACGCTGCGGAAGCCACATCCTTCCCCGAAGGAGTTATGTGGAGAAGTACATATGGACTAACCCTGCAGGGCTGTGCAACATATGGAAGGACTGGGTGACTCCAACTCGGTTAGAGATGGGTTCTCCAGAGGGAAAGACACGGGCTTCGTTTAGGAGCAACCGTGGAGAAAACCATATGGGATCCCCGTAGGGTCACACATATGGAACCCAGCCTAAATCCGGTTCTCAGGGATGCAACGGAGTATAGGCCTGGCGCCGGACGCTCCGCCACGTCGGCTGCCGAAGGGTAACCGGAGGACTCAACAGGGTCTGCCCGTAGGGACTCTCTGGAGCAAAGAAGCGCATGCAGCGCAGCAAGCCGACACTAAGCCGCGGCCTCTCCGTGCCTCTGACCTGAGGCGAGAACACGGGAGGAGACCGGATCAACACGAAGGCTATAGTATCTAGCGAACGTGTTAGGTGTCGCCCAGCACGCAGCTCTACAAATGTCTGTTAGCGAGGCACCACGAGCCAGCGCCCAGGAGGATGCTACACCTCTCGTGGAGTGAGCATGCAACCTGAGCGGGCAGGGCACGCCCTGAGCTTGGTAAGCCAGGGCGATGGCATCCACTATCCAGTGGGCCATCCTCTGCTTGGAGACAGCCTTTCCCTTCTGCTGGCCTCCGTAACAGACAAAGAGCTGGTCTGAGGTCCTGAAGCTTCGAGTTCTGTCTATGTACAGTCACAAGGCGCGGACTGGACAGAGCAAAGCCAGGGCTGGGTCTGCCTCCTCCGAGGGCAGCGCTTGCAGGCTCACCACCTGGTTCCTGAAGGGAGTGGTAGGAACCTTGGGCACATAGCCAGGCCGGGGTCTCAGTACCACGTGGCTGTCACCCGGCCCGAACTCCAGGCACGATTTGTCGACTGAAAATGACTGCAGGTCCCCTACCCTCTTGATGGAGGCCAATGCAACCAGCAGCAAAGTCTTCATAGACAGAATCTTTAAGTCTGCCAATTGCAAGGCTCAAAGGGAGCAATCTGAAGTGCTCTTAGCACCAGAGCGAGGTCCCAAGAGGGTATGGAGGGGGGACGAGGAGGATTTAACCGTCTCGCCCCCCCTAAGGAACCTGACGACCAGGTCATGCTGACCAACAGATTTGCCATCTATGTGGTCGTGGTAAGCGGAGATAGCAGCAGTATGGACTTTGAGGGTGGAGGGGGACAGCCTACGCTCCAACCCTTGCCGCAAGAAGGAAAGCACGACTCCGATCGAGCATCTTCCGGGGTCTTCTCGGCGAGAAGAGCACTACTCGACAAACAGGTTCCACTTCGAGGCGTAAGCACGTCTCGTAGACAGTGCACGAGCCGAAGTGATGGTGTTAAGTACCTCAGGGGGTAAGTCACCTAGAACCTCCGCGTCCCGTCCAGGGACCAGACATGGAGTTTCCAGAGGTCTGGACGTGGGTGCCAAAGAGTGCCCCGTCTCTGAGAAAGAAGGTCCTTCCTCAGAGGAATGGGCCAGGGAGGGGCTGTCGCGAGGAGTGAGAGTTCTGGGAACCAGGTCTGGTTGGGCCAGTAAGGCGCAACTAGCAGGACCTGCTCCTCGTCCTCCCTGACTTTGCACAGAGTCTGTGCAAGTAGGCTCACTGGGGGAAAGGCATATTTGTGCAGGCCCCGGGGCCAGCTGTGTGCCAGTGCGTCTGTCCCGAGTGTTCCCTCGGTCAGAGAGTAAAACAACTGGCAGTGGGAGGTTTCTGGTGAGGCAAACAGGTCTACCTGAGCCTCTCCGAACTCTCTCCAGATCAGCTGGACCACCTGGGGGTGGAGTCACCACTCTCCTGGCAGCGCAGCTCGTGATAGCTCGTCGGCCACACAGTTGAGCACACCGGGAACATGAATGGTGCGAAGCGACCTCAGATGCTTCCGACTCCACAGGAGGAGATGGCGGGCGAGTTGCGACATGCGACGGGAGCGTAGACCACCTTGACGGTTGATGTACGCAACGGTCGCAGTGTTGTCCATACGAACCAGTACATGCTTGCCCCGTAGCGGCCCTTTGAGGCGGCTCAGAGCAAGACGTACTGTTAGCAACTCGAGGCAATTGATGTGCCAATGCAGATGGGGTCCCGTCCAAACCCCTGACACTGCATGCCCGTTGTACGTGGCACCCCAGCCGGTGGCAGAAGCATCTGTGAATACCACAGCATGCTGGGGCACTCCTGCCCAGAGAAACAAAGGGTCCGACCACGGACTGAAGGCTTGGCGGCACTCCTGAGTGATTGGCACCCGGAACGTGCCGCGTTGCCACGCCTATCTCGGGACTCGGCCGTGAAGCCAGTGTTGAAGCGGTCTCATATGAAGCAGACCGAGCGGGGTTACTGCCGCCGCGGCCGCCATATGCCCCAGGAGTCTCTGAAAAAATTTCAGTGGGACCTCTGTCCTGCCAACACCGACTGAGCACGTTCCTCTGTGAGGCGTGCTATCTGTTCGACCGAATCCAACTCCATACCGAGAAAAAAGATCCTCTGCACCGGGGCGAGTTTGCTCTTTTCCCAGTTGACCTGAAGCCCCAACTGGCTGAGGTGTCTGAGCACCAAATCCCTGTGTTCGCACAACTGATCCCGAGACTGTGCTAGAATGAGCCAGTCGTCGAGATAGTTGAGAATGCGAACACCCTGTTCTCTCATGGGAACAAGGGCTCCCTCCACGACCTTCGTAAAGACGCGGGGAGACAGGGCCAGCCCGAAGGGTAGGACTCTGTACTGATATGCTCGAACTTCGAACGCAAAGCGCAGGAATGGCCTGTGTCGCGGAAGAATCGAGACATGGAAGTACGCATCCTTCAGGTCGATCGCTGCAAACCAATCTCGGGGACGGACGCACTCGAAAATGCGCTTCTGCGTAAGCATTTTGAACGGTAGCTTGTGCAGGCTCCGATTCAAAACTCGCAGGTTCAAGATAGGTCGTAACCCGCCGCTTTTCTTGGGTACGCACGAAGCGCGAGGTCCGTTGCAGCACGAAGTTCCTGAAGAACTTGTGGGTCATGACCACCCTCGTGCAGGTCCTTCAGTGCCTTGGCCTGATGGACCTGCAACAACGCCATAGCGTGTAGGGCAGAGGCGGCTTCCCCACAGGCCTGGTAAGCCTTGCCAGTAAGATCTGACGAGTACTTACAGGCCCGGGAAGGGAGAGACGGCTCCCCCCGCCAGGTGGAGTTAGGGCACAGTTGCATAGCAACTCCACAGGGGGTATGCACGTATAACCCTTAGCCGCCCCGCCATCAAGGGTGGTGAGGGAGGAGGACCCACCGACACGGTTTCGGGCAGTAAAAGGTGCCGTCCATGTGCCAGTGAGTTCTTCATGCACCTCCGGGAAGAATGGCACTGGGGTGGGGGGCTGAGAACCAGCCCTTGCCACCCCGAGATACCAATCATCCAACCTCGAGGGTTCGGGACACGGTGGAGGATTCCACATGAGCCCGACCCTGTTGGCGGCCCGGGAAAGCATAGCCATCATTTCCGGGTCCGAATCGGGCACAGTTGTCACTCCCGAAGGAGGCAGCTGCGCCGAATCATCATCCCCAGAAGCGTCAGGCTCACCCTCCGATGCAGCGATCGACATCCGGTCATCTTGGGGAGATCCGAAGGATACGGATGGTACACACCTCTGGGGCGGTCCACCGCGCTCCCCCGGCAGCTCTACTGGCTGCGGAGTGCAGGAGGGGTGAGGGTTCCTACGGGGTTGGTTGCCCGAAGGAAACGCGCTCACTGTAATCCTCAAGTCACCAGTGCTGCTGCCCGACGCAACCCTCTGGGGAGGATTGGAACGAGGCAGCGGCACCGGGACTCCGCCCCTTTGCAGGAACTGGAGTCTAGACCACAACTCCGCGACGGTCATCTTCCCACAATGGGTGCATGACTCGTCCACAAACGCCGCCTCAGCGTGCCTTAAGCCCAAGCACGCGATACAGCGTTCGTGACCATCCCGAGGCGCCAGGCAACGACCACATCCAGCAGCACACAAGTAGAACGACATCTTTAAAAAGACGCGAACTACTCGTGTAAGCTCTTTCAGGGACTAACTCTTTTAGGTGCCGAAGCACGCAGGGGAAAAGTCGCTGCAACACAGACAGGGAATGTGCAGCCTGTCGTGTGCACTCTCCTTGCAGACGCTGCCTCTTACCAGCTGTCAAAACAGCTTTTAAGCGCTCTTAAGCGCACCGTTACCAGCCGTCAAAACGGCTTTCACAGCTGGGAAACAGCTTTCTTTGCTCAAAGATAAAGGCAAAAGAAAAAAGTAAAGAAAAGGAGAAACGAAATCGGCCCCGCTGCTGTGCTGTCCTCCTGTACCGGACGAGAAAGAGCAGTCACAAGAGAGAGCTGACTCGTTGAAGTCCGTGTTCAAACACTCGCTCGTAGATACCACTGTGTTTGCAGTAGTTCGGCTCCGAAGTGAAAAGCTGAAGATACAACGCACCTGCTGCTCATTATATACCCGCGCTGCGAGGCGAGCAGCTGATGCATATGATTGCATGCCAATGTGCATTGGCTCGTTTTAGTTACACTCGAAGTAGATTGGCCTCTCTGGCGAGATTCCTATTCGTCGGTCTGTCCGACGTGCGTCGAACGTGACCGACTGAATGGGAACTTATTTTTCTTTCAGCAATTGCAAGTGTTCTCAGCACACATTTGAGTATTGCTCAAGAAAGCGAAAGATGAAAAAGCTGATTGTTATGTCTGTTTTAATGACTATAAAATGACTGCTTCCTCCGTAGGTTCATGACTGGTTTAAATATTTTTTGAAGTTGAAGCATTAATAAGTTAAAGGTGCACTAGAACGCTTTTTCACAAGATGTAATATAAGTCTAAGGTGTCCCCTGAATGTGTCTGTGAAGTTTCAGCTTAAAATACCCCATAGATTTTTTAAAATTAATTTTTGTAACTGCCTATTTTGGTGCATCATTAAATATTTGCCGATTCAGGCTGCTTCCCCTTTAAATCCTCACGCTTCCCGCCCCCGAGCTCGCAACTCTATAATACATTGCATAAACAACGTTCACACAGCTAATATAACCCTCAAAATGGATCTTTACAAAATGTTCGTCATGCATGCTACATACATGCATCGGATCATGTAAGTACAGTATTTATTTGGATGTTTACATTTGATTCTGAATGAGTTTGAGTCTATGCTCTGTGGCTAAAGCTAACATTACACACTGTTGAAGAGATTTATAAAGAATGAAGTTGTGTTTGTGAATTATACAGACTGCAAGTGTTTAAAAATGAAAATAGCGACGGCTCTTGTCTCCGTGAATACAGTAAGAAACGATGGTATTTTTAACCACATTTAACAGTACATTAGCAACATGCTAACAAAACATTTAGAAAGACAATTTACAAATATCACTAAAAATATCATGATATCATGGATCATGTCAGTTATTATTGCTCCATCTGCGATTTTTTGATATTGTTCTTGTTGCTTACCAAGTCTGATGATTCAGCTGTGCAGCTCCAGACGTTAATACTGCCTGCCCTTGTTTAATGCCTTGAACATGGGCTGGTAGGGGTGTGACGAGACAGGTATCTCACGAGACGAGACGAGACTCGAGACTGAGTTCACGAGACGAGACAAGATTTTTACACACTATTTTTAAGAAATCCTCAATGGTGAAATCATGACTAGAAAAAATATTCTGCAGGTGTATTTGAAATGTTTTAACTAATCATCTTGTAATGAATGTCATTTCAGTTCTACTTTCTGAGTGTGAATTATCATATGCAGTAAAAGACAACAATACTCAAGCACTGTAAAAGATTTTGCTACTAACTCAACTGACTTCTCTTCTGTATGATTTCAGTCTCTTCAGACCTTACTGTACATGATTTATGAGCTTCTACAACTTTAGACCTCCTAACTGAACTCCTTTCCACAAACTGATCATAGAAATAAAAACAGTATGAATAAAAATGTTAACACTTTACAATAAGGTCTCATTTATTAACATTAATGTATTAACCAACATCAACTAACAATGAGCAATATATTTGCTACAGTATTTATTAATCTTTGTTTATGTTAGTTGATAAAAATAGTCATTCATTGTTAGTTCATGATAGTTCACAGTGCATTAACTAATGTTAACAAATGAAACCTTATTGTTTGTGCTTAATAAGATTAAGAGAAAACTGTTATTCGTTTTCATGGTAACACTTTACATTAAGTGCAACCATAATCACACTCTCTCAATATTCAAAGTGCAAATAAGACCACATTTTTCTTTGATACAGAGCTGAGAGATGATTACAACTACACTGCCCAGCCTAAAATAGCTTTCATATTGAGAGATATCTGTATTCATCAGGGAGCCGCTTTCAAAATGCGGGGTATTGAGATCGCGTTTGAATGCGCGCTCCTATTTACTTTCACTTTCAGCGATCGCGCATAACTCTGTAAATATGGAGCGGTGGCGTCCGTTATCCAACTGAATTAAATGTTTTTTTATTTAAACACAAAGCAAAATGACAGTGGAGGCGTAATGTAAACCTAGCGGTGGCATATTCTTTCCTAATCATCCTAACCACTCTGTCATGGCAACATCACGAGACTACTTTTCGCCTCGACGAGAAATCTCGTCACAGTTTAGTCTCGCGAGATCTCGTGACACGAGATCTCGTCACACCCCTATGGGCTGGTATATGCAAATATTGGGGGTGTACATATTAATGACCCCGACTGTTGCGTCACAGTTGATGTTATGTTGAGATTCGCCTGTTCTTCAGAGGTCTTTTAAACAAATGAGATTTACATAAGAAGGAGGAAACAATGGTGTTTGAGACTCACTGTATGTCATTTCCATGTACTGAACTCTTGTTATTCAACTATGCCAAGGTAAATTCAATTTTCAATTCTATGGCACCTTTAAAAAGTAATAAATTCAGCTGTTGTAATAGAAAGATCACTTGTAACAACAAAGAGATCTGTGTGAGATCTTACAAAAACACTAAACCTCTTGTGTAAAAGTTGAGATACACTCAGACATCAACACTCATCATATAAACCTCAACAATGGTGACAATCAAAAAAAAAAAAAAAAAAAAACCCAACAACAACAACAACAACAAAAATCTAATTTAAATGGTAAAAGAATTCAGCTGCATAAATTATTCATGCTGCAATACATACTCGGAGCCATGAATGAGTACAATTTATATAGGCCTAGCTTTAAGTGTGAGGACCCTGCTTTAAGGTTTGTGTCTATAGGGAAATTGACTTTCAAAAACAAACCCACCGTAAAAGAATATATATTCACAGAAGTACAAAGTGTGACCACAAGCCCCCATATCTACCATGTCATGTTATGTAACAACCCTTTTTTGTTATAGGTTATATAGGTCTCCATAAATCCTCTTAGTTTATAAAGCCTGTCTCAACTATGTTCTTTAAAGCAGTTTCTTTCTGTCATTCTTTCATTTTTTCATCTCATTTTGTTGCTGTCCTTCTCTTGAGATGTCTTGTTTCTTTGTCTGAAGCACTGGCTACATTTTTTTCATTCTTGAAAGGAACTAGGCTGGCTTTGACATTTTCAATACAATTACTAGCCTCACTCTACACAAAATACTGAAAGATCTTTTGTCCAGCTGTGTTCAACTAAAAATGTTCATCTGCAGCATCATGGACTGTCTCCTGTCCACTCTAACCAATCAAATTCCTGTGGTGTGACAGTGGCAGTCCATCACTGGAGGCAAATAAGGCTCAGCCTCCTAAAGTATTATATAAAAAAAATAAGTGTTATTCTAAATTTCTATATTATATTCTAAATTTCACGTTTATTAAATCAAATTAAAACAGTTTATCTTTTAACTATTGTACATAACTCAGATGCATAAAATGTATAATGTACCATTTTTTTCCTTTAATGTGCAGTTAAAGTATTAATCACAGCAAAAATGCCAAAGGAGGCTGACAGAAAAACTCCTCTTAAGTCCTCTCAAACAAAATTTGGCCAACATATAATTGAAAGATCTCAAAACAAATGAAAGACTAAAATTACAAGAAAGTTGTAATGCCACACCAGCAGAGCCAAATACAGGAAATATGTCATGTAAATGATCAAGTGCAAAGACAGCAAGTGGGGGTATTTTGACAGGGCATGTGTGTTTGCTCATTGCGAATTATTGCCAGTTCATCTGCCTTACCGAGCGTTTCCATTGTTTTCTGCCTGATTGTCTTGTGTATGACTCTGCCTGATTTTCTGATTTACACTTGTTGGATTATCCCTTTGCTTTGGTAGCCTGATTTAGACTGATGACTGTGTTTGGAACTTTTGCCTGTTTACTCACCTCTGCCTTTTGGATTGCGTTTTTTATATGTAACCAGATTGGACTGCTACTGTGGTTTTGATCTATTGCCTGGCTTAACGTTTCTGTCTCTTAAACGTGCTGCTAATGAACACCAGCAAATGGATTCTAATGCTGCCTCAGCCTTGTAGTTACAAAAGAAGTTACAACATCCTCTGAAAATTCCTTCATGTCGTACCATTGCTGTGTGTTTTCTAGGGGTGACCCTGAATAGTCGACGATTTTAATCTTTGATAGGAGGAGTCTGATTCGACTACCAATCTCACAGTCGAATCTTCGCAGAGGTTTTATGAAACGAGATATGGGGTCACTCAATATCTGATTTTACACAGACATACAAGTTCTTTCCCAATAGGTTAATATACAGCCTATTATGTTAATAATATAAATAAAAATGAGAAAAGAAAGAAGCTTTTAATAAATATTTTTAATATGCGTGAATAAATCCAACCACCCCTGTGACCGATTTAAGTTTCACTTCCATGATCCGTGACCGACAGAGGAGCATCTTTGCGGCAGGGATTAAATCTTTAACAATGTCTGGGATAAAGTGTACAATTGGATGCACTTTGAAATGGTAAAAGATGATCCAAAAAACGTATGATGCAAGTTTTGTCCTAGAACTCAACAACGGCAAACACTGCGGCGTGCTTCTGCCGGCCGATGAGCTGACTATAGCGCGCTATTTGAAAAGACTCAAACGGACACAGGCAGATCGATTGAAAGACTGGATTTTTCTCTCTCTATCAGGTCGGGTAGCGGGTAGGTCTGGTAGGTCAGGTAGCGTTTATTGTCTCTGCAGTTAAAAAGACAAAGTTGACAATTCAGGCTATACTTTCGTTATTTTAATAATTTCTTTAATTTTAATTTATTTATTGATCACTCCGGGTTATCTAATTTAACTATTTGTGGCTTGTGTTTTGAATATAGGCTATGTTCCCCTGCACTTCAGGCATTTTGCAGTTTGACTTGATCATATTTCATTTTTTTAATTAGGCTATTTTTATTTATTAGAACAGTATATTCTGTTCTAATTCAATTCTGTAAATTAATATTTGATAAAAAAAATTATATTTTTTTATTAAATTAATTTATTTTTTGTTTTTTGGTGCATCAATGTTGTGCTGTAGATTAGTTAAAGCTGCAGTCCGTGATTTTTACTCTTTGTCGCCATCTCTTGTTTGAAACCTGCGATTGCAGTCATATGTGGAATAGATCTGTACGTGCGTTGTGCCTCGGCACAGCTCGTCAGTGCAGATGAATCTAATGCTTGCTGTCAGTCACCGCACTGGTGGATACTGCACTTCAGAATCACAGATTCTATGTCTTGAAAGTATGACCTATATAAGAATTTTCACTGGAAAATATCATCTGAACAAGTAAGTAACATTTCTGCCACTTTTGTTCTGACCAACTGAGGAAAAAAGCATTAGGCCTACAATAAATCGCACTGCTAATGATGATTAAATCTAACGATCGCTTAACTCGTCAAACCATGCAAATTATTATTACTGTTATACTTTGTTCTCAAATCATTAATGTTAACAACATCAGCATTACTATAACTATGTGTATATAAGCATTACCTGTAGATTTCAATTTCTGTAGCCACTCAACAGTCCAAAGTCTTTTGCTTTTAGACTACGGGTGAATCTCCAGTTGTCACTGATGATTGTCATTTGGACCTTTCTGGATTACAATCCGCCATCAAAATGATAAGTTTAAAGGTCCCGTTCTTCGTGATCCCATGTTTCAAACTTTAGTTAGTGTGTAATGTTGTTGTTAGAGTATAAATAAAATCTGTAAAATTTTAAAGCTCAAAGTTCAATGCCAAGCGAGATATTTTATTTAACAGAAGTCGCCTACATCGAACGGCCAGTTTGGACTACATCCCTCTACTTCCTTCTTTAATGACGTCACTAAAACAGTTTTTTGACTAACCTCCGCCCACAGGAATACACAAAAAAGGGGGCGTGGTCTTGTTGCGCTCCCACGGAGAAGAGCAAGAGTTGCGTTTGTAGAGTGTGTTTGTCGCCATGTCGTTGAAACGCTGTTATTTTCATCCCGCAGTCCAATCACCTTTGTTTGGCCTTCCCAGGGACGCTGTACTTAGAGATCAATGGTTACAATTTATGTTTAACTCGGTTCCCGAAAATTATAATTGTGGTATCCTTACTGCAATAGTTAATGTTGGACTGCAGTGCACATAATGGCCACAAGAGGGGACTATGTTTATGTATATGGCTGTTTTCCATATGAGGTACTCTTCTGAGTGAGTGCTAACGTTGTACATTTTCTGTCGCTGCTTGTGGAGATTAAAGAGTTCAGTCTCTCGGGAATTATTGTCTTTTGTGTTCATTCGGCACAAGACCACAATAATCCACATGTAAAACTATGTGCAGCACACGTTATGGTAAGAGGCGTGACTTTTCCGGGCAAGGTGCGCTCTCTATGGCTCTGGGTTCGCTAAGCTGCTGTCGAATCACAACACAGGAACCGCTCAAAAACCGCTACTTGCTCAAAAATTGATTTTGGATCATTTTTAACCAAAAAAAGTTACGGGAAAAAAAGATGTTTCTCTGTGCTGTGTGTGAAAGAAAATAAAAGTTGTCTTAAGCCGCAGGTAGGCTATAGGCCTTACTTCGTTTTCCCTGTCCCGCTCCATCTCGTGCATAGTTCAGTGCGCGAACCTTTCAAAGTCTGTGCGCACTCTCTAGTGGACTGCTGTTTTTCAACCTCACCCCCCACCAACATATATTATTCAACTATCAGTCGAATATAGGCAATCTGATTCGAATCGGATTCGACCATGAAAATCCGTAGTCGGGGACACCTCTAGTGTTTTCTTCATCTGTTTCCACCTCACTAAACATGACAATAGACATTTTTCTACATTTATAAGTTGTCACATTCATATAATCTTTGAAAGTGATTAAGAAAGCATGGGACTGGGCTCCAAGTTTTCCCCTCAATGTCTGAATTAATTTAATTTAATTAATCCTGATATTTAAAATTCTGTTCCATCATTATGAATAACTACACAGGAAAAAATGAGTAACTCATTATTAACACTCTAGTAACCAGTGGTGTAATGTAACAAAGTAATAATACTTTGTTACAGTACTTAAGTATTTTTTGGGGGGAAAATCTGTACTTGTTTTTTTTTTTTTTTTATATCATTTTTAACTTTTACTCCACTACATTTCCTAAATAAAATGTAAACTTTTACTCTAATCTTTTTCCCAAAGCATTTTCGTTACTTACTACAAAATAAAGTAGGAAGAACACAGACTGCAAACAAGTGCTCGCACAACCGCGGTTGATTTCATTTTCCGGGTTGCGTCCGTTGCTGGAGCGGCTGAGAAGAGCTGTCATTATACAGTACAAGAGCTGCCTCTAGAGGCGAAATAAAATCTATCACTGATGCCTTGTAGAGTTTGTTTTGACACGTGACGTGAGGCTGCGCTCTGCACAGAGTGGGACATTTCAAAAACGGATTTAAAACAGAAAACAAAACGGTATGTTATACAGTTTACACTACAGTACATGTTTTCATATCATTATAAAGTAATTAGTTTGTTGACTAAATGCTGCATTAGTGGAGAACAGTAGTATGTTTGCCATCGAGGCTGCGAGGATGCTAAAATTAGCAGTACCTCAAGCGGTTAAAACAATGTGACAAAAACACCAACTGTTTAATGTCACGATTGTTACCATTCATTTGCATCAGTTTATATCCATTTGTTCGCTGTTGTGCATTCATTATCCAGCAAAGTTGCATATTTAAACTGTATTCTCATCATGCAGCG
The DNA here is from genome assembly GCF_018812025.1 of Megalobrama amblycephala. Taxonomy (NCBI): domain Eukaryota; kingdom Metazoa; phylum Chordata; class Actinopteri; order Cypriniformes; family Xenocyprididae; genus Megalobrama; species Megalobrama amblycephala. Next base: position 39,633,690 of record NC_063057.1, on the reverse strand, counting down.
ACAGAAACATAACAAATCAGAAATGTATTCGATTTCAGTTCTTTTTTTATTGGCACTGTAACACATATTTTGATTAGATAATCATCAAGTTTTCTAAAATAGAGGTAAATAATGTGTGAAAGTATAAATATAATAGACCTATGCTATGCCTTTGTGTGTAAAGATGGTAATTTTTAAGCATGACTGTTTGGATTTATATGAAATGATAACACTTTACAATAAGAGTCTATTTGTAACATTAAATAAGGTTAATACAAGTATTGTTCATTTTTAATTTCAACATTTACATTTTAACATTTTAAAGTTGTCTCTTACATTAGTTATAATGCACTATGAATTAACATGAATGATCAATGTATAATTAATATATTAGTATTTTTTTATATTTAAAAATTACAATAAACATTTAGCCATTTTTTTAATTCAAAGAAACAAAATGTAAGAGGGTTAAAACTGAACACATTCTTGCTGCTCAAACTGTGTATAGAACAATTTTTAATTTTTTTTTGTGCTCCTTTTGTATTTTACATTTACTTGTACTTTTACTTTCAATACTTAAGAATGTTTAATATATATAAAAAATACTTTTTGTACTTAAGTACAAAAAATATCACATACTTTAAAACTTTTAATCAAGTAACATTCTAAACAGTGACTTTAACTTCTACCAAAGTCATTTTCTGGTAAGATATCTATACTTTTACTAAAGTATGGTTTTAGAGTACTTTATACACCACTGGTAGTAACTACTATTAACTAACAAGAAACTGATTAATGAATTAGTAAGTAATGGTACTCAGTTGAATGAGGTAGTTCACTTTTAGCTAATCAGCAACTACTATTTTTTTCATACCTACCAGAGTACTACCAGAGTAAACGAAGAGTAAACGAAGAAATGTCATATCGATCACAAGTTCAATATGGAGTACCGCAGGGCTCAGTACTAGGACCGTTGCTTTTCACTCTGTACATGCTACCCTTAGGAGATATCATTAGGAAGCATGGCGTTAGTTTTCACTGTTACGCTGATGATACTCAGCTCTATATTTCTTCGCGCCCTGACGAAACTTACCAATTCACAAAATTAACGGAATGCATAGCTGATATAAAAAATTGGATGACCAGTAATTTCCTACAACTAAATTCAGAAAAAACAGAGATTCTAATTTTTGGACCAAAAACTTCTTCACATAATAACCTAGAATACTGTCTAACACTTGATGGCTGCTCTGTTAAGTCTTCATCATCAGTTTGGAACCTGGTTGTGCTCTTCAATACCAATCTTTCATTTGAATGCCATGTTTCTAGCATCTGTAAAACCACATTCGTCCATCTTAAAAATATATCTAAACTACGACATATGCTCTCAATGAAAAATGCAGAACAGTTAGTTCATGCGTTCATGACCTCAAGGCTAGATTACTGTAACGCTTTACTGGGTGGTTGTTCTCCTTGCTTGATAAATAAACTACAGCTCGTACAAAATGCAGCAGCTAGAGTTCTTACTAGAACTAGGAATTTTGACCATATTAGCCCAGTTCTGTCAACACTGCATTGGCTTCCTGTTAAACATCGTATAGATTTTAAAATCTTGCTAATTACTTACAAAGCACTAAATGGTTTAGCTCCCCAGTACCTGGGCGAGCTCTTAAAGAATTATAGTCCTTCACATCTATTGCAATCTCAGAATTCAGGCCAGCTGATAATACCTAGAATATCAAAATCAACTGCAGGTGGTAGATCCTTCTCCTTTTTGGCACCTAAACTCTGGAATAATCTTCCTAGCATTGTTCAGGAAGCAGACCCTCTGTCAGTTTAAATCTAGACTAAAAACGCATCTCTTTAACCTGGCATACACATAACACTTTATCAATTTATATTTTCAAATCTGTTAAAGGATTATTAGGCTGCATAATTTAGGTCAGCCGGAAACGGGAACACTTCCTATAACACCATCATCAACACGACAACCAGTAGCGCAGCTCCTCAACAACCGTCCATACCGGCGTGATGAATACGATTCTCAACTGGATGGAACTGAAATAAATACTTTGAATGTTGCGATCCTATCGGACTTATGATAGCATCCGGAGTCGTAACAAAGCACTGTTTGCCAGAGGAGAACTGGCCCCCCGACTAAGCCTGGTTTCTCCCAAGGTTTTTTTTTCTCCATTTTAACACCTATTTGCCACTTGTTTGCCACCTGATGTCACCTGTTGGAGTTTGGGTTCCTTGCCGCTGTCGCATTTGGCTTGCTTAGTTGGGGACACTTGACATTTGACTTGACATTTGATATTCAACAGTGCTTTGATCTGCCTGCATTGACACTATTCTTTAAGAGCTGCTGTGCAGCCAAAATAATGTAGCAGTTATCAATGTAAAGCTGCTTTGACACAATCTGCATTGTAAAAAGCGCTGTATAAATAAAGGTGACTTGACTTGACTTTACTACTACTAAGATCTGCTATATACAAGTTCATAATTAACATGAATAAGGCATAATGTATAATTAATTCTAAGGTGATACACATGGTAATACACTACACTCAAGTATTACGAAATAATTCAGAAGGAATTACTAATTATTTGGATCAGTATTCTAAGGTGAAAAGCATGGTAAGTCATGATAAAACATGGCAAAACATGGTAAATACTGAAGTCATTGTAAGCTTTTGAGGTTTTTGTATGATTTTTAAGGTTTTGCATAGTAATTACTTCTGTAACACTTGAGTCATTAATAGTGAATTACCGTGATCCTTACTTTAGGACACTGATCCAAATAATTAGTAATCCCTTTAGAAGAAAGTAATAACACCTATCACTACTATCCAAAACCTTACAAAAAACTCAAAAGCTTACAATGACTTCCAAATAATTAGTAATTCCTTCTGAAGGATTTGATACTTGACTCATTACTAGTGTATTACCATGATCTTCACTTTAGAATTAATTATACATTATGCATTATTCACATTAATTATGAACCTGTATATAGTAGTCCTTAGTAGTCCCTGGGGAGGTATGAAAAAAATAGTTACTGATAAGCTAATAGTGAACTACCTCATTCAACTGAGCACTAATAGTTACAAATTCGTTAATCAGAGTTTCTTGATAGTTAATATTAGTTACTAGAATGTTAACAGTGTTAATGTTAATAATTACTCATTTGTTCCTGTGTAGTTATTCATAAATGATGAAACAGTATTATAAAGTGTTATTGATTCTCTATTTTTTAAAAGCATGTGCCTGGCTTGGAGTGTTAGCATGTGCGTGGCTTGGGCCTGGCTTACATTAGTACAGTATGTGCACCCCCTGCTAATAAAATCTCTAAGTAAAAAGATTATTATAAAGCTCATATACCATACTTAATCAATATAAGTCAAAATGTTACTTAATGTAGATGAATATAATTGTGTTTTATGTTATACTATAATAGCGTGACATGAAATGTTATATTATAATGTGATGAAAAATTGGGTACAAATTTAGCAATATAGTGGATGAATTATGTATTTAATGTATTTTCATGCATTTTCTGTAAAGCTGCTTTGAAACTATATGTATTGTGAAAAGCACTATACAAAATAAATGTGAACATGTGAAATGTGATTGTATATTACGATGTTATGATGATGAACTATATGCCTTTCTCCACTGACGTTTCTAAGTTGTTGCTGATTTTTAGAAGGCAGCTGTCTGACTCTGCTAGCAACACATTATTAGCTGTTTGATCAAATTAAAGCTAATCATATCAATTACCATTATGTGTCTGACGTAGTGAGCGATACATAAAACACATTACCATTCTGATACCTAAACTTGTAGACGATCCTGTATAATTCACTCTTCCACTTCTTCTCTGAATCAGTTTCTGGTTCAAACATAAATGGCTGAATTAAACCAGTATTTCCACTTGCCATTGTTTTTTCATACAGTAAAGTTGACAGAGTGGATCAGGTATTCTGAGCTTGTGTGATTGAGTCAAAGCGGGGACTAATATGCATATTCATATGTATACTACAGGTGCTGGTCATATAATTAGAATATCATTAAAAAGATCATTTTTTTATTGTAAATTATTTTTAAAAATGAAACTTTCATATATTCTAGATTCCCTAAATGTAAAGTAAAACATTTCAAAAGTTTTTTTTTTTTTTTTTTTTTTTTTTTTTTTTTAATAATTTTGATGATTAGAGCGTACAGCTCATGAAAGTCCAAAATCCAGTATCTCAAAATATTAGAATATTTATTTATTATTAGAATCAAAAAATGGATTTTCAAAACAGAAAAGTTCAAGTTCTTTAAAGCATGTTCATTTGTGCACTCAATACTGGATCGACTGTTTCTCATCTTTCTCTTGAAAATATCCCATTCATTAAATGACTGTAGGGATGGTCATTTAATGAAACTCAAATGTAAATATTCTAATATTTTGAAATACTGGATTTTGGACTTTCATTAGCTGTACGCTCTAATCAACAAATTAAAAAAAAAAAAAAAAAAAAAAACCTTTTGAAATGTTTTACTTTACATGTAGGGAATCTAGAATAAATGAAAGTTTCATTTTTTTTTAATTATTTACAATAAAAAAAATGAACTTTTTCAGTTACATTCAAGCTATTTTAAGTAATGAAGAAATTATTTTTGATGATCAAAGATGAGTTTTAACGGATACAATTATTGACTACAATGTGACTTTAAGATAAAAAGTCTTTTGAAGCAAAGTTTAACACTAATCAAGGATTTGTTGATCCGGGTTTTATTTTAAATCAAGTTGTGTTGCACTACTTAATTTTAAACACATATTAACTATGCAGAAAGACAGTTAGAATCATTAGAGGGCTAAGCAAGCAGCATAGGCGGAGGGTGAACCGACGCCAGGCTAAAGAATCTTTAGTGCAACCCACCCTTAAAGTGCCTTACTGTACTAAAACAGTGATATTAAAAGATCAAATTAAGTTTAACCCTTTTTGATTATCATACTATATACAGACGAGCAGATGAGCCCAGAATATGAACGCAACGCATTTTCTTTATAATGGTTTTTGTTAGGGGAAAAAAAACACTTAATGAGAAACCTCATGTTGCATTCATTTTCTGTGTTCATTTGTTTGTCTGTACAAAGTATGCATTATCAATAAGGTGTATATTGAATTGGTCTTTTAATATCACTGTCTTACGACATTAGATCTTACTACTACTTTTACCTGGTAAAAATGACTGGCAGGCAGTGGAGGAAATTGTTTTGCCAGCCGGGGGGCGTTCCCCTTTGGGCGTGACATCACGTGAAAACTATCAAGTGGCTGATGGCAGTCCTATGACATCACATGGAGTGCCTGCATTACACGTCATGAACTTAAGAGTTGCCTGAAGGAAGACGCACAGGCATGCCTGAAGCATGCCAACATGACACACACATAACCCTAAGTTGTTCCTTTTTGAGGGAACTCTATGGTGCGTCATCATGTTGATGCTATAGAGAACATTAATTAAGGAATAATTAACGACGGGCCATTGAATTATTAGAAAATAATGCACACCCTGGGTGTTATGCGGCCATGATGCAAAGCGAAGCAAAGCCTTTACACCTCAGGTTTGCATTATTTTCTAATAATTCAATGGCCTGTCGTGAATTATTCTGCTACTACTATGGTTACCACACCTCAAGACACCGTTCTGATGTTGTATTTCAAGACATTTGTCAGGTTTTTGTCCATAAAACACTCTTGTGTGTGGGGCTAATTTCTTATGCATCTCATCCTTTGCTAATGCGTAACGTCATTTCAGAACTAGTAACGGAGGCTTGAGCCATTGATAGCAGGCTATTTATGCAGTTGAGAGAGAGTGTGTGAGAGAGAGAGAGAGAGAGAGAGAGAGAGAGAGAGAGAATAAGCATATGTGAATTAGCCTACCTGAGTCTGTGCATCTCTCACAGCAGCAGTGTCTCTACTAATAGTGAAAGTGTAAGTTTATCTATCTCAAGAACCAGTTATTACCTGGTGAGAATTGTCATGTAACTTTTAAGTTGCTAAACTATTTTACTGAGTAATTAGTCACAGCAACGCTGACAACACATTTCTGTGCGAGTATGTGTCCTGTCCGTGCTGTATGTGTGCGTTTGAGTGAGAGAGAGTGAGAGCAGGAGAGAGTATGCACTTTCAGGACATAAAACATATTTTGTGGCAAAAACCATGACAATAATTTTTCATTTTAATTCTATTGTTTACTATATTTATTTTCTTGGTTGGTGTCATTGTGGGTTTTGTTTCTTTTGCTATTGTAGGCTGTAAGGACCTTTTGAAATAACTTAAATCATTTGGCGAAGTGATTTGGAACTGTAATGCGTTCAACACCTGCCTAGAACTACTTTAGCCATGTGTTTCCCTGAAAATAATTGCACACCTTGGAGCATTCGATAACCAATCAGATTCGAGCATTCAACAACTCCATTGTATAATTAAATACTTAACTGTCCACTCTAAAGACATGCAACTATTGCCCAGTAAGACCCCTATACTTTAGGTTTGAACATCTACATGTTTACCAACTTCAACCGTACTCTGCTCCTGCCTCTGCACCCTACTTCTTGGAGGGGGTGTGCGGGTAGCCACACTCAGCTTCTGACCATCCCTCCAGGAGCTAGTCCCAAGTGATGGGTCAGAAGGCTTAAAAGGAGTCTGGACCCAGCAATGTACCGCCTGAAAGCCCTGATAAGTTTAGCCAAAGATGCCTGTCCATTTCTGTTATGTACAGAAAACAAAAACAAACAAAACAAAACAAAAAAATAAACAAATTAAACCATGTGTAATGTGCAATTCATGGAAGATGAAGACGACGAGGACGACACAAGGATTATTAAATAAAAAAGCCAGCATGGGAAACAGTGTGTACATATACCAAAATAACAAACAGTTGTGATGATAATCAGTGTCCATAGAAACTAATGAGTGGCAGGAAACAAAGACAAAGAAACACATAGCTATGTTGAAGTTCATTAAAAGCAAACTAACTGAACAGAACTGTGACACCATGATCTTCAATCATACCAATATAAAAATGTTCTTTAAATAAATAACATAGACATTTCACTCTTTTCACTGCAGGGTGGGGGTGTCACAGACACTCATTCTTAGTTGAGGTGTTTACATGAAAGTTTTTCAATCTGATTGAGCCGTCAATCTGATTAAAAATTGATTATTTGGGTGCATGTAAATGTAGCCATTGTTTTTGTTCCAACATGGCAGAGACCTGGAGCATTACGTGGAGGAGTTCCCTGACATCTGCCATCTAGCCACCTGCGACAATGTCTATTTCATGGAGGGATTTCGGTGTGGTTTGGATGAAGATCTCCGCTTCGTCATGCCCCATGAAGATCCCTGCTGGACCCTGAGTAGTTACATTAACTTCGCGCTGTGGATGAATGGATCCGCGTTCAAGTGGGCAAAGCGGAGGATTCCAGCAGCCTCTTCCAGCCACACCCCACAGACGTCGCGCAACCAAACCCAGAGCACAGCCCACCAACACTCCGCACTATGGAGACAACAACGCCAGAGCCCCCCGCAGACGGAGAGCTTCTGCTTGCCACGAGCATGGAGCCTGTGACAACAGCGCCCACTAACTGCCCAAATGTGAGTCTGACCAGGGGTGTGAGCCAGCAACAGCTGTCCCTGAGGGAATTTTGGTGTAGATTGACACTGGGGAAGGCTGGCTAATAGACTGGGACACTGTAATACTGCCTCCCACCCTACCCCACCCTGATCTATGTGCACTTTCATCATCATAGCTGCTTTTCGCCAGCTTAGAGACTGAATCTTTGTCCTGTATAAAATGTGATCTGTTATCAGTGGTCCTGCCCAACCACCCTCTCCCACCTCCACTATCTAGCACTACCAGTCCTCCGCCCAGTCTCAGCTGGATGCCTGAATCCCTTCATCTTCCCCTGTGACGCCTAGTAGCGATGTGAAGCCTTAAGGTTGTGTAGTCTCCAGCCTCGCCTGAGCTAAAGGATCCTGTGGCTCTGCCTCCGGCCTCTGATCCTCTCGTTCCACTTCGGCGCATTGACCTGTCGGCTCCACCTTGGCTCCTTGCACCCTCGGCTCCAACAGAGACCCTCGGCCTTATGGCTCCACCGGGTTCCCTCGTCCCATTGGCTCCACCTTGGTCAGTCGTCACCCTGCCTGCACCACGAACTTGTGAGCCTCCTGCTGTGCTCTGTCTCTCCACCCCTAGTGACCTCCTCCTTCCCTCCAGCTACACCTTGGTCCTTGGTCACACTGGATTTGCCTCAGTCCTCGGGTGATTTGGTTCCATCTCAGACGTTCATCGCTGCGGCTTCGCCCAGGTCTCCAGTGCCAGTGGTGTCGCTCGGGTCCATCAGCTCTCTGTCGCCACCCTGGGATCCCCTGACATCGGCTCTGTCTCCATCAGTCGTCATGCGGAGGTCGTCGGCCATGCCTACACCTTGGCTCTCCCTCCATCGATGCCGCCGTGGACTGTCGTCTTCACAGTGCTCAGGGTCTATACCATCTGGCCACTACTCCCATCATCGCCCCCATGGATGCTCCCACCATCTGTTCTTCCGTGGAGTCTCTGCCTGTCTGCCTGCCTGTTAATGCCTGCCCTTCACCTACTCCTCTTCACCAGCCCTTCACCTACTCCTCGACCTCCTCCAAAGCCTCCACCCTTCATTCATTTGGCTTGTACTTAAGATGCTGTCTGTTCTCTCCTCAGTTGTCTGTTCTCAGTAATGCATAAGTTGAGTTTCTTCATTTGTACCTATTGGATTTACCTAGTGAGTTTATTATTGAAGACTTTTAACCAAATCGTCTTCGTCATTTTCTGCTATCTGCAACTATGCGTGACGGGGTTTTGTGAATGTTGTTGTGAGAATGTTGTTAAGCAAAACAATCATGGTAAAAATAACTATTTTTTTCTTTGTATAAATCAGTGTCAGCAGCAATATGACTAAAGACAGCAATGTTAAATAAATAATTTAATGTATTAATAATAATGACTACAAATAATTTATGAGAGTATTGAATTATTTTATTTGTGTGTCTTTTATATGTAGTGTATTTTTATTTATTTATTTATTTATTTATTTTTTATTGTTTTTATTTCCAAGAAAGCTGAACAATATCTCTTGCAGAAGTGAAGCCTGGGGTGAAGATAGAAGATAACACACCCGTGGATGGTGGTGACTTTAATCACTTGGCTCACCCATGCTGCCTCTGGTAAATGCTGTTCATATATAGAGTTTTTAAAATACTTATTCCAGGCAGACTTGCAGCCAAAGGATGGAACAAGTGTGCATTAAGCTGATTCTGCCTAAAGACACTCATCACAAATCAGTTTAGAATCAGCACAGATAGACCATGAAACCCAAAGAGGGGCAGTTGATTTTTAGTTCCCAGCATGTTTTGCATAGTGCTGGATCAGGAGAGTAAATGTTGAAATTAATTGCTAATATGTGGTTTTGATTAAAGGGAAAGATTAAAGGGAAAGTTTAATGTTCAGTTATGTTTGACATTTAAAAGTGTTTCTGTTATGTTATTTTTTGTGGTTACCATTGTGTTTGATTCACTCAATTAATTCAAATAATGTTGTTTTAGTAATGTTTATTTCAATAATGTGTTCATGCTAGTACTGAGACTAGTCTCTCCTTGTTTTCTTATACCATATGCTACTTAAAAAAAATAAATAAATGCATAAACATGGTCCCCTTTCACGATACCTTCATGAGTGGCCACATGAGATGCATTTGATATGTATTTTCACATTATCTTCTGCTTGATTGTCCTGTGTACATACAAAGACAGGTCTTACCATAGTTGGGGCAGCAGACTTTGAGCCAGCACACAGAGGACAGTACGGTCAAGTTACTGAGGCTGCAGAGACCAAACAAAACTCCACAGAAGGCATAACACATACACATCACCTCTGTGAACAACCACCTGAAAAAAGAAAAAGATAGCAATCTGTAAAGTCATTAAAGACTGGGGTGCCCAATCCTGTTCTATGTGTATTTAGCAAGTGTTTCTGGAGATATTATTTGGCTGGTTCAGATGTGTTTGATTAAAGTTGGAGCTGAACTTTGCAGAAAGGTAGATCTCCAGGAACAGGACTGGTCACGACTGCATTGTAAACAAAGCAACTACATGTTTTCCAGACCAACAGAATACCCCACAATGGCTCATTGTTTTTGTTTTTTAATTTATTTTTGTTGTTGTTTTGTCATTATTATTAGTTATTTATTGTGTTGTGATGTCAAGAGCTCATCTTTTTACATTTGTTGATTGACACCGTTCTTGAGGTTTGTCTCTCAAATGTTCAGGTCTATATACAACCTCCTAAAAGTTTATACCAGAGAAGTGATTGTGACTTCTAAAACTAGATAGCAGAATTGACTTCATATATAAAGTGCTCTACAAAATTATATGCTGTATATGTAGGGTGACCAGACGTCCCATGTTTCCCGGGACAGTCACGTATTTCAGCTCTATTTTTAGAGTCCTGACTTTGTCCTGTATTTTATCTTTCCTAAAATGTCTTTATTGCTGAGCAATAGTGTGAGAAGTAGTTTTCTGTCATGTGAGAATAGCCTAATCAAAGGTTTGCCAATCATGTCATAATATATTTTGGAAAACACTATTACTATCTAATCACAATTCCCCATCGATTAACTTGTGGTTGGTGAGTGTTTCAGTGGTGGAGAGTGGAGGAGATCAAATTGTTTTACATTGGTTTATGATTTACACAATTTAGCTTCTTATATATACTAACTCTTGACAAGCATGTGTCACGGGGCAGGCCCCTCAGGCTGCAACCACCCCTAAAACCCGTACCACCCTTGGGGAGTCGGACAGCGGCCAGACAAGGACGACAGACAAGGCTTCAAGTAACACCGTATTTTATTGAATATAAAAAGGGAATCTAAAAATGATGAGTCTTCTGGGCAGGGTCGTTCCGTCCTGCGGACCCACAGAGTGCGATATAGGGGGGTGCTCTAGTGAATGGCTTCGCTATCTTCCAATGGGAAAGACGGGTCAGGGCTCACACTGGGAGGAGACTGCTGTAGGACTATTCAAGTACGTATTTCAGGTGACGTACTCCCTTCTTCCCAAGGGGAGGATGGGTCAGGACTTACGACCGGAGGGTCTGAGATGGGACAGTTAAGGTACGCGTTTTGGATACGTACTCTTCTTCTGCAGATGACAGGCAGAAAACTAACGGCTGAGGCGCTCCACTACCAAGCACTCCGGGATGTATTCCAATATGAAATCCTCTTGATGGGCTGGCAGACACAGAGCTTACAATAGGGGAAGTTCACTGCAAAGCAGACAGGTGAATACAGAGATACGTAATCCTCTTCTTCAGCAATGACAGACAGAGAACTTACAGCTGGAGGAGCTTCACTGCAAGCAGTCAGGTGAGTATTCAGGTATGGCTTCCTCTTGAAGGAAGCTGGAGGAGCTTCACTGCAAAGCAGTCAGGTGAGTATTCAGATATAACTTCCTCTTAAAGGACTGGCAGACACAGAGCTTACAATGGGAGGAGTTCACTGCAAAGCAGGCAGGTGAATACACAGATACATAATCCTCTTCTTCAGCAATGACAAACAGAGAACTTACAGCTGGAGGAGCTTCACAGCAAAGCAATCAGGTGAGTATTCAGGTATGACTTCCTCTTGAAGGACTGGCAGACACAGAGCTCACAATGGGAGATGTTCACTGCAAAGCAGGCAGGTAAATACACAGATACGTAATCCTCTTCTTCAACAATGACAGACAGAGAACTTACGGCTGGAGGAGCCTCACTGCAGAGCAATCAGGTGAGTATTCCAGTATAACTTCCGCTTGAAGGACTGGCAGACACAGAGCTTACGATAGGGAGGAGTTCACTGCAAAGCAGGCAGGTGAATACAGATACGTAATCCTCTTCTTCAGTAATGACAGACAGGGAACTTACAGATGGAGGAGCTTCACTGCAAAGCAATCAGGTGAGTGTTCAGGTATAACTTCCTCTTGAAGGACTGGCAGATACAGAGCTTACAATAGGGGAAGTTCACTGCAAAGCAGACAGGTGAATACAGAGATACGTAATCCTCTTCTTCAGCAATGACAGACAGAGAACTTACAGCTGGAGGAGCTTCACTGCAAGCAGTCAGGTGAGTATTCAGATATAACTTCCTCTTAAAGGACTGGCAGACACAGAGCTTACAATGGGAGGAGTTCACTGCAAAGCAGGCAGGTGAATACACAGATACATAATCCTCTTCTTCAGCAATGACAAACAGAGAACTTACAGCTGGAGGAGCTTCACTGCAGAGCAATCAGGTGAGTATTCTAGTATAACTTCCGCTTGAAGGACTGGCAGACACAGAGCTTACGATAGGGAGGAGTTCACTGCAAAGCAGGCAGGTGAATACACAGATACGTAATCCTCTTCTTCAGTAATGACAGACAGGGAACTTACAGATGGAGGAGCTTCACTGCAAAGCAATCAGGTGAGTGTTCAGGTATGACTTCCTCTTAAAGAAAGCTGGAGGAACTTCACTGCAAAGCAATCAGGTGAGTATTCAGATATGACTTCCTCTTGAAGGACTGGCAGATACAGAGCTTACAATGGGAGAAGTTCACTGCAAAGCAGGCAGGTAAATACACAGATACGTAATCCTTCTCTTCAACAAGGACAGTCAGAGAACTTACAGTTGGAGGAACTTCACTGCAAAACAATCAGGTGAGTATTCAAATGTAACTCCCTCTTGAAGGGAGCTGGAGAGCTTCACTGCAGAGCAATCAGGTGAGTATTCAGATATAACTTCCTCTTGAAGGACTGGCAGACAGAGCTTACAATGGGAGAAGTTCACTGCAAAGCAGGCAGGTAGATACACAGATACATAATCCTCTTCTTCAATAATGACAGACAGAGAACTTACAGCTGGAGGAGCTTCACTGCAAAGCAATCAGGTGTGTATTCAGGTATGACTTCCTCTTGAAGGACTGGCAGACACAGAGCTTACAATGGGAGGAGTTCACTGCAAAGCAGGCAGGTAAATACACCGATACGTAATCCTCTTCTTCAACAATGACAGACAGAGAATTTACGGCTGGAGGAGCTTCACTGCAGAGCAATCAGGTGAGTATTCAAGTATAACTTCCGCTTGAAGGACTGGCAGACACAAAGCTTACAATAGGGAGGAGTTCACTGCAAAGCAGGCAGGTAAACACAGATACATAATCCTCTTCTTACTTCTTAGAACGTGACAGAAAGCTCAGGTAAGTAGTGGACACCCGGCGGGTTTAAGTTCACACTTCACACATCAAACAGTGCATCACATCACTTCATCACTGCAATTCAACACTCAGTGGGAAATACATATATAAATGGCCGTCGCCCAGTTCAGACCTGGCATTCACGTCAGGAAATCCCATAAACAAGGAAGAGGATGGAGATCAATGGAACTACTCACAGTCTCTCCCAAACAATCTTACTGTCCAGCGATTTCCTCCTTCCGATTGAGTCAACGTGCTCTCTCTCCCAAACTCACAATGCCGTGCCTGATTGCCAGTCCCACTTCCTCTTCTCCACTGCTCACTCTTCCTCCGAGATTCACAGTCCCCCAAACAAAAGAAACAAAAAAACGCCCCTTTTAGTGCATCCTCTCTCCTTTTATCCTACCCTAAGGGCAACGTGTCCCAATGTGCACCGCTGCCGGCAATCTTCACTAATCACCCCATTCGCGGGGATTTTTCGCTAAACCGGAACTAGCCCGGTGTTCCGTTGTTATTGGTCCGGCGGGAGGCAATCGCGGCGAACATTAGTTCCGCCTTGACAGTTGGAATTTTTGTCACCTCGTGACACATACAGTAAATGCTAACACTGTCCATCATGTCCTCTTGAATACTGGTTTTTGCATTGTAATAATAATAAGCAAACTATTTAACATTACATTAAAAACGGCAGAATGGTTATTCTGTACTCATGCACGTCACTGTTTTATTTAAGTTATTTCACTGAAAATGTGACTGGCTGCAATAAACTGTGCATCGGGGAGTTCACACATTGAATGTTTGAGTGATAAAGGTTTGGATTTCTGTACACAGTGACTTGAGCACTACATTCCCCCTCATGGATCAGAAATCAAAATTAGAAAATAAAGAAAACCTAACACTGAATAATGAAAATGAGTTTTCATGATTGGTTTAGAATCATGCTAGGGAATCTTTTTTGTTCTTTAAAAAAAAAAAAAAAAAAAAAAAAAAAGAGAACAAGCAGACTCTGTCTCTTACCCTAAATGAATAATACATTTAAAGTGCATAGAGAGGGCCCCTTCTCTATTCCTGTTTTTTTTTTTTATAGTTCAATAAAAATTTCCGTTTCTCACTGCCTACTACACATTTTCTACTGCAAGGTGCATGTTGGAAAATCATTTCTGCAGCCCAAATAATAGAGCATGGCACTAATAACACCAAAATCATGTGTTTGATTCATACTGAATGCATGACATGATAAAGTACTTTCAAGTCAGTGTTAGTTGTTTTGGATAAATGCAAATATATGAACAGTTTGAACAGTTTTTGTTCAGAAGTGTACATAACCAATGGGGAAAACCCTGGAATAACAGCTCAGCTGAAGGAAGCTAATGTGTATGTGTCACAGTCACCGTCTGTCTCACCTTTCTCGGACTCCACTTCCCAGCATCCCTCCTGATCCACAACTGCACTCAGTCAGCTCATCATCTCATCACATGGATTCCCTGCACCTGCACATCCTCATCAGCATTTCTTTTACAGACTCACTCCTCCTGCACTCCCTTGTCTGTCCTCGTCCTAATTTAGTTGGTTGTTTCTGTTCCCGCTCCTGAGTGTTTTTGTGTTCTAGAAATTGTAAATAAAACCTTGCTGCTTCAAATGATCCTGCATCTTCTCCTCGATTACAGTCAGCCCTGACAGAAGGACAGACCCTAAGGATATGGATCTAGCAGCAACAAACAACACTCTCCTGGCTGAGGACCGCCTGTGCGGACTGCAGCAGAAGGGCTGGCCTTTGGAGAGGTGTGTGGAATGTGGTGTTTCTTGGGCTCTCCTATTAGGTGAGCTGGCCTGATGCCTCCCTCAATGCCTGTTTTCTTATTGGACTGGATAAGGACACAATTCGGTATAGTGAACCTGCTTGTTATTTCTCCCTAGTCGAATCGATAAATCTTGTTCTTTATGTAAATGGTTCTAATTTTGAAGTTGAAGAGGTTAAAGTAAACTATCCTCTTCATCCAGTCCCATCAGAAACAAATGAGGCCTCGCCAGCTCACCTCACTCCGGTTCCCTTCACATACCGCTCCACTGGCTCTTTCCATTCTTGCTCACCTGTGTTTCCCCATGGACGTAAATGGGCTTCCAACAACGCTGACCTGGGGGCCGAGGTTGCAGACCCGATGTCAACATCTGTCAGATCAGCGCTGAATCCGCCTCCCTTCCAGCTACAGCTGCCATCCCTGTCCTCAGTCCTCATAATGCCATCCCGGTCCTCAGTCCAGTGAGCAAGATGGCCGCCAGCCCAGAGTCCCTTCTCAAGATGGCCACCATCATGGCTGAACCCTCAGTCAAGATGGCCACCGCCACGCATGAGCCCTCAGTCAAGATGGCCGCCACCACGCCGGAGCCCTCAGTCAAGATCGTCACTGCCGTGCTGGAGCCATCAGTCAAGATGGCCGCTGCTGCCACGCCTGAGCCCTCCGTCAAGATGGACGCCACCACAACTGAGCCCTCAGCCGTAATGGTTCCCACGCTTGTGCCCCTTGGCCTGTTGGTAGAATATGAGGGGATGTCCTGGAGTCCAGTGACCGCTCCAGTCCCGAGTCAGCTCCAGACCCCACTCCAGCCCACAAGCCCGCTGATAATCCCAAAGAAATTTTGAAGGGGGCTATATACCTGTGGCCGTAGTGCCCGAAGCCATGGCACATGGCCAACACCACCATGGCCTTCCCGAATGGCCGGCTCCTCCGTGGCCTCCCGAGTGGCCGGCTCCTCCGTGGCCTCCCGAGTGGCCGGCTCCTCCGTGGCCTCCCGAGTGGCCGGCTCCTCCGTGGCCTCCCGAGTGGCCGGCTCCTCCGTGGCCTCCCGAGTGGCCGGCTCCTCCGTGGCCTTCCGAATGGCCGGCTCCTCCATGGCCTCCCGACGACCTACCCTGCATTTATTGCATTTATTTCTTTTTACCCTATCACCTGTTCACGTCTCCAGGACACCCTCCCTCCGGGTATGCGCGTCCTCGCGCCATGGAAAGATAACCAGGAGGTGTCGCGTTCATCATCTGTCTCACCTTTCCTGGACTCCACTTCCCAGCATCCCTCCTTATCCACACCTGCACCCAGTCAGCCCATCTCATCACATGGATTCCCTGCACCTGCACATCCTCATCAGCACTTCCTTTAAAGAACCACTCCTCCTGCACTCCCTTGTCTGTACTCGTCTTAGTTTAGTTGGTGGTTTCTGTTCCCGCTCCTGAGTGTTTTTGTGTTTTAGAAATTGTAAATAAAACCTTGCTGCTTAAGTTGATCCTGCATCCTCTCCTCGATTACAACCAGCCCTGACAGTATGTTTATTCTGCAAGTGTATATGCTTTCATTGAAATTCATTAATAGTGTTATAGTTGACACGTCAGGATGTCTACCCAACCATTTCACTGCCCTAACCCACACAGTATGCATTCTTATATTTTATCTAGCTAGTCTATGTAAACATGTGCTAAGAAAAACATTATGAGATCCCTATGTTTTATTCCACTCCATTGTCCAGCATCCTGTGTGAATGGTTTGCATAACAGGGCTTGAATAATGCATGCTGATTCCGAGACTCTGTAGACAGAGTAAGCCAGAATTTACGTTTACATTTAATCATTTAGCAGACACTTATCTAAAGCAACTTACAAATGAGGAGAACCATAGAATACCACATTGTACCTGTGAATTTTTATTACTGGACATTCAATAATTATGGTATTACGGTTTTCACTACCACCCTGAATTCCCGTAGATGTACAACCATTCATGTAGTGAATATCTTCTGATTGGATGTGATTGCGTTGGTTCGTGTTCAGCGTCTGTGTAAATTTGATTTTGTATGAAAAAAGTACAGGCTTGCCCAATCTGAATATTGATTCTCTGCTGTTTGATAAATCCCCAATAGCTTGAAACAAAAAACTATTTCAGTTCTAGTTCTAATTCTTTATTCCCTAATCTAAGCTTTTGTCGAGGGGCCCTTCACTGCAGATAGAAATCCAAACCCTGAAAAAAAAAGTGAAATGACTGTGTCATGTATTTACAGTGCATTTTATATTGGTCTAATTGAAAATCATGGTTTCCATGGTTCCATGGTTCCAGTTTGTCTAAAAGCACATAACAGCCCCTATAGATAAGAAAAAAAACTCTTTTAAATGGTATTTTCTCTTGATACCATGGTGTTGATGTACAGAAAACATTGACTAGCTTTACTAACTGCTGAAATTATTGTGGGTTTTATTCACTTTTCTGTTTTTTGTTTTTTTTTGCCCTGTACATAACCACAAATATGATGCATATCTTAAGACATCAAAATAAACATTACAGTGCTTCGAAGTTGTCTTTATTTATAGTAAGTTAGCTTAATTAAACACTGACCAACAAAATGTGTTTTATCTTAAATTTGAGAGTAGAATTTTCGCTTTAAGATATTTAGCTTTTGTTTATTTTAATATTATGTTATAAAAAGTAAAAAAAAAAAAAAAAAAAGGTTTATATTGAACTACGTTAAGTAACGTTTTGGCTTATGTCTAAATTTTTTATTTTTTTAATCTTTTCACTTTGTATGAATGTATTTATCTTTGGGAAAATAAATTAATATTAAATCAAAATGTAAGGTTTGAACAATATAATTATATACAATATAATTTTAGAAAAACTAGAACATTTGGCTTATAATCATTTGCATTATAAATCAGCTATCTGTGTACAAGAAATATGTTTATATTTAAATTCTTACATTTTTATGTCTCTGTGTTCCAGTGCTCACATTTTCTGTATAAGGTTTCAAAAACAGAGTAGTTACTACATGATCAATGACTATAGCTTACTACAAAAACAAAAAAGGGGAAGAAAAAAAGGAATAGCGGCATCAAAAGCCCCAGTCATCAGAGAGTTCAGTCTCTGAAGGACACGGAGCCTGCACTGATGTGTTTCCAGCTGTTAAAGTTGATTTAATTTGCTTTTATTATGCTGATGCCTTTAAGAGGATCAGAGAGAGAATGAGATGACCCTCTTTATTAAGTCTCAAGAGGACATACAGTACTAACATCTAAAGGGGAAAATAAAGATATGTATATATATATATATATAAAGATATAAGATATGTATATATAAAGAAAGAGGGGAAGACTCTTATTATATAAGAAACATCCCTGCTGTGAAAGAGTTTTACCTGTGAGCGAAAGCAGAGGGAATAGCGAAAGGGAAAAAGGAAAATGGTCATGCCCAGATCACTGATGGAGAGGTTGATGATAAAAAACTCAGCTGGCTTAAGAGATGACCTCTTGCGATAAGGCAACAAACAATAGAGTGGTGTTTCCCATCAGAGACAGCACACCTGCAGTGAAAGAATGAAAGAAAGGAATACACAGTCAATAAAACAATGAATGAATTTTCTGTGAAGCTGCCTTAAAGTGTGTTATGAAAAATGCTATACAAATAAATGTGACTTGACTTGAGAAGATAAGGCTATTAAAAGTAGTAGGCAGACAGAATCATTTTTTTAAATAACTTTTTTTAAAGGATTAAACAGAGAATAATTTAGTCGCTGAAAGCGTAATCAGTATCGGTTCAATAAGTGCACATGAATAAATTTCTTTTTTTTTGTCAAATTATATTAATGGTTTGGTTCAAACCTTACATTTTGATTTAATATTTTAATTTAATTTAATTCAAAATTAATTTTACCATTTGCATAATATGCAAATATAATATAATATAATAAAATATAATATGCTATAATATGAAGATAAAAAGATAAGAATTTTGATAAAACTAAAAATATTTTGTCCATTTCTGTCACCTGATGAAGATTTAGTTCCTTGCCACTGTTGGGGACACTTAGGCCTGGTTTCATAAACAGGGCTTAGATTAAAGTGTTAGTTCACCCAAAAATGAAAATTGTCATTTATTACTCACCCTTGTGTCGTTCCACATCCGTAAGACCTAAGTTCATCTTCGAAACACAAATTAAGATTTTTTTGATGAAGTCTGAGAGGTTTCTGTCTCTCCATAGAGATCCAAAGCAACTACCACTCCAAGGTCCAGAAAGGTAGGAAAAAGACATCATTAAATTATTCCATGAGACTCCAGTGTAAACTCAATTTTATGAATGCTTTGTTTGCTCAAAAAACAAACAAACAAACAAACAAACAAACATAATTTACCACTTTATGTACAAAAATATTGATCTGCAATGCATGTCTGCTGTGTGTGCATCAACACAAGGCACATGTGCGAGAGTTCACGAAATTGAGTTTAAAACACTGGAGTCACATGGAGTCCTTTAATGATGTCTTTTTACTACCTTTCTGGACCTTGGAGTGGTAGCTGAGTTGGATCTCATTGGATAGACAGAAACCTCTCAGTCTTCATCAAAGAGATCTTAATTTAAGTTCTGAAGATGTACGAAGGTCTCACGGATGTGGAACGACATGAGGATGAGTAATAAATGACAGAATTTTCAATTTTGGGTGAACCTACCCTTTAAGCCAGGATTAGACCTTAGTTCAATTAGGATATTTAAGTAGGTTTTATAGACATGCCATAGAAAATAAAATAAAATAAATAAATAAATAAATAAATAAATCAAAATAAATACAGGTGTGCATCTTGAAGCAAAACAATGGCATTGACATATTTTAATATATGTCACTGCAATTTGCTTTCAGTTAAAACAGTTCAAACATGCATTTTAGTCTGGAACTAGGATTAAGCCTTGTCTGTGAAACTGGGGGTTGTAACATAAGTCCACTGGAGGTGAGTGTAGTGAGGACCCAAGTGCTGTTTATTATAACATAAAACATAAACAAAACAGAATTAAGACTTGGCTTGGTGTGACAAACATAGCATGAACAAAAGAAACTCTGCAACAATGATTACAGGGACAACAAAGCTAGACAAGAAAACAATGAAACATGAGGGCTATTTATGCAAAGAGACTAATGACAAACAAAGAACACCTGTGAACAATCAAGACAATAACCCAATCAGAAAACAAAACAAAGAAAACACATGACTAAGACAACCAATAGGCTTGTTTGACTTCATGCAGTGGTGCATAGACCGATCGGCAGCTGACATGAAGCAGTGCATGCTTAAGAAACGGTAAGAAATTTTATCCGACTTGAGACAGCGCCGACGCAATGTGACTGTGACATATGGCTTCAAAGTACCGCGAGAGCGATTCGAGAGCAGTCGACTGAGTCAACCATTGCAGTTTCTCAAGAGCAGCTGCGCAAGCTCTGATGACAACACAGCTGTTCCATGATTGGCCGGATTCACCACATGACAATGATCACGTATGTTTCGTGTTTATTCTCGCACCTTCAGTTCCACTAATGCTCAAAAATCTGTATTTTTATAACAGTTAAAGATCTTTTTATGTAGTTGTGATGTTGTATTGTGTCATGTTTATCAAAATAAAACTGCTAAAAAGCGTAGACCCTACTACATTGGTATTTCAATAATATATGTTTATGTTGAACTTTATTTTTGTAAAAACAGACGCTGTAAGCAGTATAAAGTACTGAATGAACATATCTCTGAAATACCGGTGTATTAGTCAAATATTGCATTTATTTCTTTTCAGCTGTGATAAAGTATGTAAACGTAGCACGAGCATCACTGCGGGAAGCAGAAAGTGTCTGACTTCACATCTCTGTTTTCAGCTCCTCCCCGCCTGCACGCGGCTACACTCGCCAATCGGTTGCATCCAGCCGCAGCTGATGTCGAACACACCTAACATTACACATTCACAAGGGGAGCACATGGCAAGATCACATGAAGAGCAAGACAATCACATGACAAAAGGAAGCACTTGGGAAACAAGTAACAAACAAAGCAGTGAAACATAGCAGGAAACATGAACATAACACCAAAAGAAGACATTACAGGGGTTAATATTCAGCAAAATTATTGATTTGACTGCACTGACACTATTTGATTAGAGCTGCTTTACAGCAGAATAGAACTCTTGCATCATTGAATCTTTATTTTCCTGTTTATCACTGTAAAGTTGCTTTGAAACAGTCTGTACTGTATAAAGCCCAATGTAAATAAAGGTGCATACTACGATTTGGGACACACTAATTTGAATTTTGAATACTATTTAGGATGGATAGTATGTGAATTGGAACGCAGCGCATGACTTAAACCAGAGCTCAAACGTGCTGTGTAACATGAGAATGAACTTCATTAGTTCTTGCAGAAGCTCAAATATGCATGTAACACACGAGAATGAACCTGGTTGGTTCTCGCATGTCAAGCAAGCATGATTAATAGTGAACAGGATATTAAACATGTTAATTACTATTATATCCTTTATAATAAGATGCTTGCAGAAATAAAAACAATGTTTAGCAAGTCATTTTAGATTACGTTTGACAGACTTACCAAAGATGATGTAGATGGTTCCCAGGAGGAAGTCATTCTCTTTCGATATTTTGGACATAAACAAGTCAGATTCAGATGAGTTTTCCATCTGCACAGAAGAAGATAAGGAGCAAATATAAGACCACATCCAGGCCTTTGTTTTAAATTGCACACCTTCCTCTTAATTTTTAAAGTTCATGTCGTTGGATTCTGCCTTTTTCCCAGAATTGATCAATGCATTTCCATTAGCACCTGCTCTAGTCTAAAAGATGAGAAGGTCTCCGGAAACGAGAGTCTCATTATGTCTTATACCATAAATCAATTTTGCTCTGAAGTGCACTCAGTCCACATAGCAAAGTTATGTAGCATGTGTGCATTGATGCATAAAGCACACAAACGCACACACACACACACACACACACACACACACACACACACACACACACACACACACACACTAGATAATGAATATGTTTTTAAATCTATTTTAAATATGAGACTCATGTGTCCTCATATTTCATGTTTGTGTCATAATACCAGGAATACCCATCATTATACAAATTTGTGTCCTTAATAAAACATGTACAACACACACACACACACACACACACACACACACACACACACACACAAACAAACAGCACTGGATGGGTTTTGTGAAAATAGTGAACTATACAACAATCTTATAACCATACTGGACTAGTTTAAGTGGAGCAAAGGGGATATTCAGAGACAACACATGCATAGTAATATGTTGGCACTTCCATTGCTTTCTCATTACTAACACATTTTGCTTTCCTCCACTTTCATCTTTAGCTTGCAGGCACCTGACCCAGAGGAATATATCACACACAACAAATGATCCAGTGCTTCACATCCTCTCTCCTAGCCTACGGCAAGATATTTTATCATACAAAATATCGCTCTTTGATATCAAGAAAAAAACATTTATATGCATCCCACAACCAACAGACCACATCCTCGTAGTTCATTCAGGAAATGCCAGTTACACGACATTTGATTGATGGATTTGTCAGGTGTGTTGTCAGCCAGATGCAAAAGTGTAAGTCATTTGATTGATGCTCTTGAGTGTTTAAAGCTGGTGGACAGCAGAACATCTTGCCAGCATCCAAGTCAGTTACCTCTCTCACAAGCAGTTATGCTTATAAATAAGATAATTAAACATCTGTCACAAAGCATATGTTTAACATTTCATGTTTAATGATAAAATTAATCTTTTATTTCTACGTTTAAAAAGGCCCTTCTTATCATCAAACAAAATTCTCTTTCAGTATAACAATAAATCTGTGTTTTGATAATAACATTAATTGTGATGGTCCCCTTTAGACATTCAAGTCATACAGATATGGAAACCTTATAAGGGTAAGTAAATGATGATGGATTTTCATTTTTTGTGAACAAAATTTATGAACAAAATCAAAATAATACTTTCTTTATAGCGGTTTGGCACCATTTCAAATGGCTCACTTTTGCAAAACTGTCTCTGATTCTGTCCTGGTAAGAACTCAAAAACTGCCATATCAGTGCTTAGTCTATGAATAATATACATGAATAATATTAATAATCTGATATTAAGGCTTTTCAAAAGAGATATATGGCTACGTCTAGTACACTCAGTGAGTATTTATCATGATTTAAAAATAATAAGATTGATTCCTATTTTTGCATTATCATTTTATTAAGCTCCGATTATAGGACCATTAATTTGTAAAAATGTTTAAGTTTTTTTGCTAAATGGTACGTATTTTACGAGTTGCTCGTATGAATTTGTACGAATGACCAACCCCTAACCCCACCCCTAAACCTACCCATCACTAGGGTTTAGACAAATCGTATGAATTCGTACAAGTGAGGTCGTACGAACCTGGTGCTCATGTGTGGTTTGAGGTAGTGATAATAATTCCCCTCCCATACTTTGGGAGGGGAATTACTTTTGAAGTATTGGTTTGTATTGTATTAGTACGGTATTATTGTATAATATTATATCATTGTTTGTGGTGGAGAGATTCAGATTCAGAAGTCAGATTAGTAGGTTGTATTTGATTTGGAGATTTTCCACGACACCAGCCTGTACTGTATTCTAGTCCATTTTAAAACTTCAAATTGCACCTATGTTACGTTTTATGTTATGTCTTGCTTTTGTTAAAGCATCTTCTGAATTAGTGAATGCAAATGTACATGTGTTTTTACATGTTTTCCTCTGATTAGGTTGGTTGTGAATTACATAATATTACATTAGTGTGTAAGCACAAATTTTCCCAGCTTGCAGCCTCACACACAGTTTATGCTAAAGAGCTTTCAAAGGCTTTGTTTCCATATTTCCAAAATCCCTCTTTAAATTTTGCCACAAGTTTCCCTTTTTTCTCTTGGTCTACTTGCATAGGAGCAAATGACGGCTCAGAAAAAATTAACTAAAAAAGATATAAACAACTTCATTCTCAATCCCATCACATATGCAACACATTCTATTTACTACTAAGTACATACACAAGTGTATAAAGTCACCTCCTTTGCAATAAGTCATTTTCCACAAGTCATTTCAACAAGTGGAAGAACTTGCTGGCCTGTACAGAGCCATCCAACACTTTTGGGGTGAACTGGAATGGAGATTGCGAGCCATTTAGAAGAATATGATGAAATTGAATATTTGAGACCTCTAACTTTTGATTGCAGAATTTGGATTTCTAAACCTGTGGTAAATCTTTGGGTGAATCTGAGCAAAGTTTGAGACATTGCTGACATGCCTTCTGAGAATGCAGAGGAGATGTGTACTAAGCTGAGTAGCCTAACTTTTTCCTAAAAACCATTCAGTGACGGGTTTAGGCCTGGACAGCCCAGGGCGGCACGGGGCACCCGCGCAAGAAAAAACAAACAAACGAATGCGCGATCGGGTTTTTACCCTATCTCATTTGCACGCAACGTCAATGATATCATGTCACTCGGTGGGTAAATTAACCTGGTCGGGAGGGACTCGGAGTGTGCGCCCAGAGAAGATAACTTATCGGTTACTAACGTAACCTCGGTTCCCTGAGATACGGAACGAGTACTGCGTATGGGGGAAAAGTCTCCCTTTTTCCCTGCTACTGAAGCCTTTTCAATAACGCAGTGCAGCTGCATCAAAGCCGCGCCGTCATTGGTTCAACGACTTGCAATGAGTGAACCAATGACGGCGCGGCTTTGCTGCGCAGCCTATGGCGACAAAGCGCGCGAACTTTCTCGCCGAAATGGGCGGGGAAAGGCCCTATATAAGTGAGCATTTCGCCATAGGCAACTCAGGCCAAATCGACTGAAGCGACGACACTGAGCCGCAGCCTAGTGGCACGGCAAGTAACGCAGTACTTGTTCCGTATCTCAGGGAACCGAGGTTACGTTAGTAACCGATAAGTTCCCTTTCGATACTTCACTCGTACTGCGTATGGGGGAACAAATTCAACCACGCCATGCCACTGCTGGGGAACGACTGGACTTGACCGGACACCGCGAGGGGACCGAGTGTCAAGTGAGAAGGCCGAAGCCGCCGTAACCCTTGCACTACGAGGGAGAGACTCCCGGGTTTTGCGTAAAACGCAGAACTATGATGGCTGCGTAATTACGCCGAGAGGACCCGAGCCTGTAAGGTCGGAATGTCCAACTGATAAAATCTGGCAAAAGTGGACGGCGAGGACCAGCCGGCCGCCTCACAAATGTCTTTAATGGAAATTCCACTGGACCAGGCCCAAGATGAGGCCATACCCCTAGTGGAGTGGGCTCTTACTCCTATGGGGCAAGGGGTCAGAGCGGAATAACAGAGCGTGATAGCGTCGACAATCCAACGCGAAAGACGTTGCTTTGAGACCGGAAACCCTTTGGTGCGGCCGCCAAAGCAAACAAAGAGCTGATCAGACTGCCGGAAGGGTTGTGATCGCTCAATGTAGATGCGCAGTGCCCTGACAGGGCAAAGTAATTCTTGCTCCTGATCGCCCGGCATAGGGGGAAACGCAGAGAGCGAAATGACCTGCGATCTGAAAGATGTAGAGAGCACCTTGGGAACATAGCCCACCTTAGGTTTCAGCACGACTTTGGAGTCGTCTGGCCCGAACTCGAGGCATGCAGGGCTAACAGAAAGGGCCTGCAAATCGCCAACACGCTTGATCGACGCCAGTGCAAGAAGCAGGGCGGTTTTAAGCGTCAGGGGCCTAAGGTCTGCTTGGCGCAGTGGCTCAAAGGGCGGGCCCTTTAGAGCTCTGAGGACCAAATGGAGATCCCAGGAAGGAACCGTAGGGGTCCGTGGTGGATGCAACCGCCTGGAACCCCTTAGAAACCTAACAACAAGGTTGTTCCGACCTACAGACTGGCCAGCAATAGGAGCGTGAAACGCTGCGATGGCTGCTACGTATACTTTGAGCGTGGAGGGGGCTCGCCCCACATCCAGGCGCTCCTGGAGGAAGGACAGTATATCGGCTACGTCGCATTCCTCAGGGTCTATGCTGCGTGTAGAACACCAGCTAACAAAGACCGCCCATTTCTGAGCATAGAGGCATCTAGTGGACGGGGCTCTAGCATGTGAAATGGTATTTAGCACATTCTCGGGGAGGCCAGAAGGCTCCCGTCGAGAGACCACAGGTGCAGAGCCCACAGCTCCGGCCGTGGGTGCCAGATTGTTCCGTTCGCCTGAGAGAGGAGGTCCCGTCTCAGAGGAATCGGCCAGGGGGCTTTCGTGGAAAGCCTGAATAGCTCCGAGGTCCAAATTTGGCACCTCCAGAGCGGGGCCACTAACAGAACTCTGTGTCTGTCTTCCCTGACACGCCTGATCACCTGGGGGATCAGAGCGACCGGGGGAAAAGCGTAGAGAAGGGTGTTGGGCCAAGAGTGGGCCAGCGCATCTTCCTTCTTCGAAAAATAAATTGGGCAATGAGAGCTGTCTTGAGAGGCGAAGAGGTCTACCTCTGCCTTCCCGAATAACTCCCAAATGGTGCGAACTATCTGGGGATGGAGCGTCCACCCGTCTGAGGGGACGTTGCTCCGGGACAGCATGTCTGCTCCCAGGTTGTTCTTTCCGGGAATGTGGGTCGCTCTGAGCGACCGAACCCGTGAAGAAGCCCATTCTAGCAGTCGTTTCGCCAGGGCGCATAGGCGGCTGGATGAAAGACCTCCTTGGCGGTTGATATATGACACCACTGTCATGCTGTCCGATTGGACTAAGACGTGGCGATCCGTCAAATGAGCCTGAAAGGCCTGTAGGGCTCGAATCACTGCCAGCATCTCGAGGCAGTTGATGTGCAGATGGCTTTCCTCGTGGGACCACAAGCCGAAGGCCGGACTGCCCTCGCACAGAGCGCCCCAACCCAGGTTGGACGCATCCGTGGAAAGCACCGTCCTCCGTGACACCGCCTGTAGGGGTACTCCAAGACTGAACCAAGAGGGGTTCGTCCAGGGCCTCAGGGCTGCTACGCAGGCCTGATTGACCTTGAGGCACAAGCGGCCATGCCGCCATGCGTGAGGAGGGACCCGAAATTTCAGCCAGTACTGAAGAGGCCGCATTCGTAGCAGGCCTAGCTGCAGCACCGGGGAGGCGGAAGCCATCAGCCCTAGCAACCTCTGGAACAGCTTCAGAGGGAGGTAAGCTTTGTTCTTGACGGAGGCCGCGAGCTGCTGAATGGTCAGAGCGCGCTCTAACGAGACTACTGCCGTCATACTGACAGAGTCGAGAACTGCACCCAGGAACGAGATACGTTGAGTGGGAAGCAGCGAGCTCTTGGCTAAATTGATCCTGAGACCCAGACACTGCAGGTGGCTGAGAAGCACGGATCTGTGGTGCTCCAACTCTGACCGCGAGCTGGCTAGGATGAGCCAGTCGTCGAGATAGTTCAGAGCGCGTATACCCATCTGTCTGAGAGGGGAGAGCACAGCGTTCATGCACTTCGTGAAAGTGCGAGGAGCTAGAGACAACCCGAAGGGAAGGACCGTATACTGGTAAGCCACACCTTCGAACGCGAATCTCAAGAATCGCCTGTGTTTGGGGGCTATCTGGATATGAAAGTAAGCATCTTTCAGGTCCAGCGAGCAGAACCAGTCCCCGTGACATACTTGTGCGAGGATCTGTTTCAGCGTTAGTAATTTGAACTTTCGCTTCATGAGGGAAAGGTTCAGAAGTCTGAGGTCCAGAATTGGTCTGAGACCGCCGTCTTTCTTTGGAACCAGGAAGTAACGGCTGTAGAAGCCCGACTCGCTCTGTGAGGGAGGCACTAATTCTATAGCGCCTTTTCTCAGAAGAGTTAAAACCTCGGCCCGGAGGACATGAGCGTCGTCCGGTTGTACCGTAGTTTGAATCACCCCGCCAAAGCGCGGGGGCCTTCTGGCAAACTGGAGCGAGTAGCCTAGGCTTATGGTTCTCAGAATCCAACTTGATACATCGGGGATGGCTCGCCAAGCCTCGACCCGGGCAGCAAGGGGTAGAATGACATCGGATGGCGACCCGCTTAGAAGGGGGTCGCACACTGGTATGGTAGGAAGAGGAAATAAGCTCTTTTGAGGAGTGTGTAAAAATTGGGTCGCCGTGATAACGGCGGTTGTTGAGGACGCAGCAAGTGTGGGCCCTGTTACTGCAGGTTGCATTTGTCCCGCGCCCAGCGATAAATGAGGCGGAGGGGAGCATGTGCGAGCGAGCTTTCGGGGTGGTCCGGCCGTGGCGAGACATGCCCCGATCCTCTTCTTTTCTGGCTGATCAGGACGACTTCTGAGGCGCCGGGTCCAGCACGATCTTGGGCCGGGGTCCCTGGCGTTTCGGGAAGGTCGTGCACTTCGCAGAGCGCGAGCGGTGGCGGTGCTCTTTGGGCGGCGCAGCCTGAGAGGCAGAAGGGGCTGGTTTCGTCTGCTGAGCCGGCGCAGGCCTGGGGCGGCTAGGAGCAGATGCTGAGCTTGAACGTTTGCCTGTTAGCTTGAGAAGACCTGTGCTGCCGTGAAGCTGTGAAACCTTCCACTGGGAAAGAGTCCTGACGGGGAAACAGGCGCCGAGGACTTGTGATCATTTCCGTTAGGTCGTGGATACTTGTGGGTGTAGCAACTGTGGACGAACCAGACAAATGAATCATTCAGATGATTCTTTCAAAACATAATTCTAATTCAGAATTGGGGTTCCGGCTCCGGCCCGTCTGCAGATAAAGCCAGGCTGATTACTTTTACGACACATGCTTCCTGATAGCAGAAGCGACATACCAAAGGGTCACCCAAGAAGACAGAGAGACAATCCAGACCCTTTTGTTTCTTTACTTCACAGGAAAGCCAAAGAGACTGTTGAACAAATAAATCTGCTTCAAAATTGTTCCAACAATTTTAACGGACTTATCAAACATCTTTTAACTACATACATTTTGCATTATGTGTCCACAAGTACTACCTGTAAACAGTTAGGCTTTAGAACACTCACAATTCATGTAAATGTGTTAACTCTTGACTGAATGACTGAAAGTATGCCTTATTTGGACTTGATCTATTTCTTTTCATCTTTCTTAAATCATGGCTTGAATGAAATCTGTTTAAAATGTATTGTATTCCATTTAATAGAAATTATGTTAAAATGGCACTCTCTGCTGAAGCAGAAACAGGATGTAACACTTATGTTTTATTGGGGTCAGAGGAAGGCCCTCTTGAAACAGGACAATGTCTGATTGGCCAGGACTCCTCAGAGGTGTGACAAACAACTAAGTTTAAATGATCATATTGCAAGATAGTAAACGGAGAAGTTGGGGGGAGAGGTTGGTCACTAAACGGGGGAGAAGTTGGTTAGTAAACGAACAGGGAGTTGGTTCTGTTCTGGGAAAAGAAGCCAAGACAAGTACCAAGAACAATGGAGTAACAAGAAAGAACAGACAAGCAGCTCATTCAAGCCATTCAACCTTCACTCACTTTTCTTTTCTTTTACTTAATTCTCCTTTACCGCTGAAAGTCTCGTGTCCTAAGTTTCGCCGCAAAGTTCAACCAACGACTTTTGCCGCTTCAACTCCAGCGACAAAGAGACTTCCTTCATTGTTCCACACGGACCTGATCTGGACCAATCATCGACTTGGGAAACCCCTCTCTGCACGACGAGGGAAATTCACCTTTAAGCCAACGCAAGCAAGTACCTCCAGATGAAAACTGAACTGGTGCATTTAAATGAATGATTCATGGTTCGTTCTGGTCTTTGAAATGCATTGATAGGAATTCGGTTAATCAGATCACCCTCTCTCTCTCTCTCTCTCTCTCTCTCTCTCTCTTTCAAAACTCTTTCTCTCTCATTTCCTTCTTACTGCAACGCGTATGAATGTATGTGCGTGTGTGTGTGTGTATGTGCGTGCCTTTGTGTTAGATTAGTTTGTGTTAGAATAAATAAAATCTCTTGTAGATTTTAAAAAGAAAGTGTCTTGTATTATGTGCTTTATGATTTAATGTCTTAAACTGTCGATTTCAAGTTACCGTGCTCTAATCAGTGTTTTCACGATTGTTGGATATTTATATCCGTTACAAGAGCTTATTACGGCTCGAGCAAATGAACGCTGGACGAATCAGTTGCTCGGTCGTAATCTAAACAACTCTTTATTCATTTGAGCTAATTTTACTTCCTAGGGTGTTTTCCCTACAGTAATGGTGGAGGATAATTCGGGCAGTTTAATCTAAATTTGGAGCACATATCAAGTCATTTTTCTTTTTATCAACGCAAATTATTAAACCCCTTAGTGTTCGTGTGACGTATGCAGCGCGCACGGCGCGGCCCGTTTGAACGAGTGCCTGAATGAGTGAGAGCTGTAACCCCAGTCTGCTGTTTGTCTCTAAACTCCAGTCTGCAGTAAATTTCAGATCTATGATATCACAATAAGGTAAGAATTAAGCGTGTTCCTTAAATTCTAGAATGCCTTGTTTATAGCTATCCTGATGTCTGCGTGTTCCAGCGTCATTCAAATAGCTATAATAACGTTATTGTGTATCAGAGAGCTGAATTGAAACTAAACTGCAATAGTTAAAATACCTATGTGTAGGACGAATACTCTCCTCACAGAACGGCAAGATTGAGCGTGTTCCTCGATCTGTTTCTAAAACTATATAGTTATAGCTAAAGTGTCAGTGCGTGTTCCACTGTACTCAATCTGCTATATTCCCCCTCTGTTAAACAGTAAAGCTATACGCTTGCTTGTTTTATATTCATAGCTAAACTGATTATAGTGCGTGTTCCACTGTACTCAAGCTGCTATATTCTCCCTCTGTTAAACAGTAACGCTATACGCTTGCTTGTTTTATATTCATAGCTAAACTGATTATAGTGCGTGTTCCACTGTACTCAAGCTGCTATATTCTCCCTTTTTGCTAAACGCTATACGCTTGCTTGTTTGAGCTCGTACAACACTACGGGTGTACGAGCGCAATTTAATGGAAAGTGATTTGAAACTGACCAAGTGAAGCTTTTGAACCTGTTATATTTTGCGTGCACATAGAGACCCGCCGAGGTCGCGATTTTTCATCTATTACAGCAGAAGCTATCGCTTTAAGTTTAAGCCCCACGTCGTAAAACAGCTACGAGTGGTGTCTCTTATTTATAGAGTTGAAATGCGGCGACATTTCACGTAATGCTTGATTGTACGTGCATGTGTCTTTCATTTGTACAGTTACATGTATTTGATGTAATTCACATGTTCGCCACTATCATTTTGTTTGGTCGCCATAGTTACAGTCGTGGCACGGAAGTCTTAACCAACGCTTCCGGAAGAACGTCATTGTAAACAAACCGCACGGTGTTGCTAAGCTAACCTCTGTAGTTTTTTTACACCGAAGTTCGTATGCTAAAGCCTTTAGCCTCAAAGCTAATCTAGTTAACATCATTGTGTGAACACAGTGTCTGTTTTAGCAACTATAAAGTGATTTAACCACTTAAAACACTTCAACTTTATGTACACTTGTTGGTCTTTCCTTCATACTTTCCCTTTTAACTTTCTCACTTATTACTTTACCTATATTTTACTTGAAAAGGAAAATATTGATTTACAGTTACTAATTGCTTTACCTGCATTTGACTTGAAAAAGAAATACTGGTTTACAATTTTTAATTGTCAAATTTGAATTTAATAAAACCAATTAAATCGAAATTGAAATCCTACGTTTTCCTAGAAAGTAATTCTAAATGATCTCTACATTTCCAAATTTCCATTATTTCTAATTTCATAATTTTCATAAATCTAGAATTCTATTTTAGATCGAATTACTTTAGGTATGAATAAGCCTTGAACTTTAGAAGTTTAAGCAAACTTATTCCACCAAAGTTTTTCCTAATTTTGACTCACATTTGCTCATTGTTTTATTGCGTTATCTTTCTTTTCTTTCTTGGTTATTCACTTAGCCACTCTATTTTATTTATTCATTCACCGCTGTTTAATTCCCTTTTCCTTATTTCATCCTGTTATTTTCATTGACGTAATTTTCTTACCTTTTTCCTTTCCTCTTTGTATTCTAGCTTAGGAACGACACACCTGAGCCTTTTTTGGAGACATTGATAACTTATTACGAGTTTCAAACCAATCAGAGACAACCCTCTCTTACTAAAATTTTATTCTCATGTGTTAGTTGTTCATCAACTACCAATTCTAAACTCGTAATTAGACAAAGGCTTCAGAGCCATTTGTGGATCTGGTCTCCTTTCTTCTCCTTTCCTTTTCCTCACATCTTTCCTGTGCTCTCCTGCTTTCTTCCATCCTATTCTTCACTTTTGTAGGGATCAAGCTTGGACGAACCATCAATCAATTCTAAAGAAAGAGAAACACAATCTTTCCAAAGAAACAATTCATTAGGTATTTGATTTTAATCAAACCCTTTTGGGTTCTCCATACTCCCTGCATTTGTAAACGCAATTTAAATTTTGACATTTCCTCCAAGAACATTTAACAGAGACAAGTGTTGAGCAACCGTTGCCTTCACAGCATCCCTGGTAAGCAGTTCAACTGAAGGTGTGTGGTGTCAATCCTGTCAAACTAAGAAAAGAGGTATCAGCATTATTATTGTATTATTGTCCTTGCGAACATAAACAATAATATATATTTTCTTTTCTTTTATTTTAGAAACAGCTTTTCATTAATAGAAAATATTTATTGGAAATAAATATTTCTCTAAATTGAAAAAAAAACTTACAATTTGTTTTAACATTTCCTCTCTTTTCCCTTACTCAGTTGAGTGACAAAGTCCTCACATCACGAGTTGAAAACAGTTTTTCATTGATAGAAAATATTTATAGGAAATATTTTGTCTATTGAAATTTGTTTTAACTTTTTCTCTTTCTCTTTCCCTTACTCAGTTGAGTGACAAAGCCTTCTCCTCACTAGCCTTCCTGTATACACACTGAGACCAACACGTAGCCACACTTCACTATTGGTGTACATTCACTGAACGACACTTAGCTGTTCCACCACATATAGGCTTGCACCCCACACAGATCTGTGTCAGTCTCTTCTCCCCAGCGTGCCAACATGTCGCAGACGGAAAACCCCACTGCCCAAGATGTGGACGCCTGGCTCAGCGGCATTACAAACTGCCTCATGCCAAAGACAATTGAACTGTTATTATTTTTAATAATAATCATAATTCTGAGAAGATTCCCGACACATGATTCAAGCCAGAACCAAGACCACACTGAACTAGGCAAGATAACCAATTCTCTAAGCATTGCCTTCACAGCCCAGCTGAAACTAAGCGACAAGCACATCACCCACCTACAGGAGGAGCTGACACGTGCCCAGAGCCGCATAGACAAGCTGGAAGTGAAAGTCCAAGACGACTTCAAGCGTCAGACCAATGAGTTCCTGAGAGAGCTGATGCACATCCAACGCTGCACAGACCAGCACAAGGTGAAAGCTCAAGACAAACTTGCAGAGCAAGAAACAAAGGAACAAGTTGACAAGCTCCAAGAAGCCCTTGCAGTTGCGGAACGTGACAAGCAGGAATTAAAGACTGTCCAATGTCACCTGGTAAACAAACTAGAAAATGCCAATTCTGACATTAAAGATAAGAACTTTAAAATCAATGCTCTGGAAGACCATTTGAAATGGTACAGCACTGAAATGGACCATCTAAACCAACAATTAGACGATGCCAACGGCAAGCTCTACATGGTCAGAAATGAACTTAAACATGTTCACACCCAGAAACCAGAGTCAAGAAGGGAGGGGCCTCCCTCAGCATCACCACTGCTGAGCACAACAGAGTCCCCCATCCAAGAACCGCCATGCAACGGAAGAAATGAATGGCCAAAACCCACAACATCACCGGCCTTCACTACAGGATTCTTCCCTGTCAACCAAAGAGAGCTCATCCATGCAGACCCCAAAGTTGCGCACGAGATGACCCTTAAAGACCTTGACAAGCTGGCTAAGAACATCACACAGTTCAACCCGAACTCCATGGAGAACCACAACATCCAGACTTATCTCAGAGATATTGACTTCTACCTAGAGGTGAGACCCAATGTGACTGACGGAGACAGGTTGTATCTCCTCAGGTCCACATCCAGCCCCGAGGTACGAAGCTTCTTAGATCGACAACCTGTTCACGTTAAGCACAACTACCAGCTATTACGTGAGTCACTGATCAAAGAATTTACAGGCCCAGAGTCTGAACATGGACTGCTAGTCGCCTTGGAAACCAAACAAGGTCGACAAGAGACTCCCCAAGCTTACTACAACCGTTTCCGACAAGCCTACTTAGGTGCACATCACGAACCTGAACTTGAAGAGGATGTGAACTTCAAAACCCTCTTCCTGAGAAACCTGCACCCTGGACTAAGTCACCATCTTGGCGTCATGGCCTGCCCAAGCACAATGTCAATCCAACAGCTACGTGACTTGACACACAAGGCCTACATCAAACAGAAGATGAACTCAAAGAAAGGTTTGAAAACAGTCACAATTTCAAACTCCGGCAGCCAAGACCCAAGCCGTGCACTGCAAGACGGCCAGTGGCATGACAATGCCACAGCCTGTCATAAAGGACACGGAGAACGTGACCCCCATGCCACTGACAGCTTCCACACCGACAACTGGAAAATGTCATGGGACCAGCCACACTTCTCAAGAAACCCACCAGAAAGAAACATCTGGGATCCAAACTGGACAGCTAAAGTCCACCAACCAACACATTCAAATGCATCCACTGTGGGTAAACGACGGCGGAACCCACCTCTGCATCACTCAGTTAAACACAGCACTGAGAACAAGAACGCCCAAGAACAAGACAGTTCCACCTCAGAAGACATGGAACAACTGATGAGGCAAATTACAGCGTTCTTTGCAAACAACATAAACAGCGACGATCACAAGGATGAGTCACCCTTGTTATGACTAGAGACGGAACGGAAGGTCAGTGATCATCTGATCCACCTTCCAAATGGAGATGACTGCCACCTGTTCTACAACAGCACAGAACGAAGCGGTCTCTTGCAGCCAAACACCGCTGAAAACTCAGTAGTACCAGAGAACACAGTTCTGGTTACTCATCACCCACCAATAAACCCAACGAGTTCCCATCTCAAGAACCATGCTTGTGCAACAGTAACAACAGTAAGCACAGTAAGCACAGGTCAGACAGTCTGTCACAACCAGAAGGCATTACAAAAGGAAGGCAACGTAGGAGACAAAGTTTTGCACCACAGCTCAACACAGCCATGTCAAACTTCCTCCCACCTTCTGCCAAAGAACTTCCTGCCTCACTGGACTGACTCCCATCAAATTAGGGATGATCCCTCGTCCCAAGCCCAAGATGCAAAGAGCCAATCTTCATCTAAGCCCTTCAAGAAAAGGGGGGAGCAAGACAGACTGAACCAGATCTGACCATACATACACTGCACTACATTACATTTTACACTACACTACATTAACATACTCACCAACATGCTCTTCCTACAGACAGATATTAGTTTCAGAACCTAGCTCAACATCGACTTAGCTACATTCACCATAAGAACCATACAACCATCTGCACAACAAGTAGAACACCTTTCATTAAGCTGATACATGACACCTTAGATGCACGCAGTAGTGTTAGCCATACCAGGAAACACTTAACTGTTTTATTTTGTTTTGTTTTCCTCTTCCTCTCTTTCCCTTCTTCTTTATAAGGTAAAATACCTGACTGCCCCATAAGGGTCAAGGTCATGACATTAGGATTGACGCACCACGCCTAAG
Source organism: Megalobrama amblycephala (assembly GCF_018812025.1). NCBI lineage: Eukaryota > Metazoa > Chordata > Actinopteri > Cypriniformes > Xenocyprididae > Megalobrama > Megalobrama amblycephala. The sequence continues at coordinate 39,597,846 of NC_063057.1, read as the reverse complement.
GTCTGAAAGCCATTTGAAAATTCAAATGTGAGCCCGAGAGAGCTCCATGATGGGTCACATCATTTTTACCACAAATGATGTCACCAGAACAACCTAGAACAATTTAGAAGAGAAGGAAACAAACAATTTAAATCACACAATTTGATCCAAGCATTAACATACTGAGACAATGTAGAATAACACTCCTAAAATTCAAACTTAATCCATTAGTACTCAGATAATCGAATTCCCTGCACCAGTATAGTGGTCAATCATGGAGGTGTTGTTTTGTTGTTGCTTTGTGTGTGTCTGCTTCTGTCCATTTTTCCACAGTGTCCGCCGATGTCTTCATCTCAACACATCGCCGAACAAAGGGGGGATATGTAGCAACTGTGGACGAACCAGACAAATGAATCATTCAGATGATTCTTTCAAAACATAATTCTAATTCAGAATTGGGGTTCCGGCTCCGGCCCGTCTGCAGATAAAGCCAGGCTGATTACTTTTACGACACATGCTTCCTGATAGCAGAAGCGACATACCAAAGGGTCACCCAAGAAGACAGAGAGACAATCCAGACCCTTTTGTTTCTTTACTTCACAGGAAAGCCAAAGAGACTGTTGAACAAATAAATCTGCTTCAAAATTGTTCCAACAATTTTAACGGACTTATCAAACATCTTTTAACTACATACATTTTGCATTATGTGTCCACAAGTACTACCTGTAAACAGTTAGGCTTTAGAACACTCACAATTCATGTAAATGTGTTAACTCTTGACTGAATGACTGAAAGTATGCCTTATTTGGACTTGATCTATTTCTTTTCATCTTTCTTAAATCATGGCTTGAATGAAATCTGTTTAAAATGTATTGTATTCCATTTAATAGAAATTATGTTAAAATGGCACTCTCTGCTGAAGCAGAAACAGGATGTAACACTTATGTTTTATTGGGGTCAGAGGAAGGCCCTCTTGAAACAGGACAATGTCTGATTGGCCAGGACTCCTCAGAGGTGTGACAAACAACTAAGTTTAAATGATCATATTGCAAGATAGTAAACGGAGAAGTTGGGGGGAGAGGTTGGTCACTAAACGGGGGAGAAGTTGGTTAGTAAACGAACAGGGAGTTGGTTCTGTTCTGGGAAAAGAAGCCAAGACAAGTACCAAGAACAATGGAGTAACAAGAAAGAACAGACAAGCAGCTCATTCAAGCCATTCAACCTTCACTCACTTTTCTTTTCTTTTACTTAATTCTCCTTTACCGCTGAAAGTCTCGTGTCCTAAGTTTCGCCGCAAAGTTCAACCAACGACTTTTGCCGCTTCAACTCCAGCGACAAAGAGACTTCCTTCATTGTTCCACACGGACCTGATCTGGACCAATCATCGACTTGGGAAACCCCTCTCTGCACGACGAGGGAAATTCACCTTTAAGCCAACGCAAGCAAGTACCTCCAGATGAAAACTGAACTGGTGCATTTAAATGAATGATTCATGGTTCGTTCTGGTCTTTGAAATGCATTGATAGGAATTCGGTTAATCAGATCACCCTCTCTCTCTCTCTCTCTCTCTCTCTCTCTTCAAAACTCTTTCTCTCTCATTTCCTTCTTACTGCAACGCGTATGAATGTATGTGCGTGTGTGTGTGTGTATGTGCGTGCCTTTGTGTTAGATTAGTTTGTGTTAGAATAAATAAAATCTCTTGTAGATTTTAAAAAGAAAGTGTCTTGTATTATGTGCTTTATGATTTAATGTCTTAAACTGTCGATTTCAAGTTACCGTGCTCTAATCAGTGTTTTCACGATTGTTGGATATTTATATCCGTTACAAGAGCTTATTACGGCTCGAGCAAATGAACGCTGGACGAATCAGTTGCTCGGTCGTAATCTAAACAACTCTTTATTCATTTGAGCTAATTTTACTTCCTAGGGTGTTTTCCCTACATACATTTCCTGCCAGTTTCAGAATGGCCAAAATGCCACAGATGGAGCGAGGCGGCTTGGCCAGCGGATGCATACGCTCTTCCTGCAAGGGCAGAATGGTCCTGCAGGTTTAGACGGAAGGGAACGCTTCGGAAGCAGAAGCGGAGCGGCGGCGGCGTCGACGGGCAGGCGCTCGCGAGGGCGAAGGCGCTGGCGAATCCGGCGACTCAGCTGGGTCCGCTGCAGGGCCTCTTCGACGCGGCAGAGCTTCTTCCAAGGCGGCGAGCTTCTTTCCAGGCGAGCAGGCTTCTGCGAGGATCAGCGAGGAGAAGACGAGTCGTCGCTGAAGGAGAAAGGACTGAGTTGCCTATGGCGAAATGCTCACTTATATAGGGCCTTTCCCCGCCCATTTCGGCGGGAAAGTTTGCGCGCTTTGTCGCCATAGGCTGCGCAGCAAAGCCGCGCCGTCATTGGTTCAACGACTTGCAATGAGTGAACCAATGACGATGCAGCTGCACTGCGTTATTGAAAAGGCTTCAGTAGCGGGGAAAAAGGGAGACTTTTTCCCCCATACGCAGTACGAGTGAAGTATCGAAAGGGAACTCACTCAAAAGTATACGAGAAGAAGGGATGAGGTGACGTCTGTAGGGACAGCGGGACAAGTTCTAAATCAACGTTAAATTGTGGTAAGACAAAAGGTCTAAGCCACCGGAGGCCGATTTAAGTAACGTAAATAAATAAATAGGAAGAGGAGAAAACATGCAAAAGATAAAGGCATGTATGCAGCTTACTCATATCTTAATAATAGTAGGCAAATAATAAAATATGGCCTATCACTTATGATGTTGCTTGCTATGCTATTACACATTGGCCAACAATATTCATTTTTCTGTCCAACTAGCTTAACCAGACAGTAAAATGTGATTTTGTAACATGTAACTTTTTTTTTTAAACAAACGTAATAGCCTACTTTAATATTTTACTGTAAAGTTGTGCAATTTTGTAGGATTTATGGTATTTTGTGTTATGTATTTGCCTCAATTTGCAATAATTTAAATATATACATTTATATAAAATAGCAAAATTTTATGTTAAATCCACTTTAATAAAGATCTACATTTCTAAATTTCATTCATAGTGATAGACATGAAAAAGTGCCTGGGTTTAGTGGACTGGAAAGCAAACACTTAATTAAATTAAAATTAAAATAACATGAATTTTTAACTACAGCCACTAGATGGCTAGAGAATTAATCAGTGGTTCACATTATAAAATCATTATTATAAATATAAAAATAACTCTATATCAAATTTTTAGCATTTTTTTGTAGGCTACTATCATTTGTACTATCATGGGTATTTGAAGATATTTTTGAAAAATACAATTATTTACAAGGTTGTAGAGAACAGTGCACTATTGGAGACTTATATACTGAGGTTTTAATTACATTATTTTAATATAGTCAGTCGTGAATTAAAGTGGGCCGGTCTAAGGCATGAAACTCCAGGGCTGAAAATGAGTCCCAATCCGGCCCTGGTATCCACACAAGCAGCATGCATATGATAGATTGCGTGCAGTCTGCAGCTTTAAATCATGCTAAATTACTGTGGTTCTTGACAATGCACCTTTGTAAAAGTAGAGATTTAGCACTATGGAATTACATTTGATCCAAAAATAATGAACGTAACTTTTCAAAAAAACTAATAAAAATATAAATTGAAACTGAATAAAATGTCTTTGAAACTTAAAAAAATAAATCGCAGGCAAAATGTTTGACTTCGTTTTTAATACACTGCATGTTTTGCTAACAGTCTCTTTTCTTTCTTTCACTGATCTTTACCTACAAAAGCATTTCCAGAGTTTTCATTTATGCTTCTGAAGTTTTCGTTTACGATCCCAGAGTTTTCGTTCGTCTTTCTGACACAAATCTCTCGCGGGGCGGGGCCAGCAGTGGTGTGTTCTCATTGGCTTACTGAGTTTTTGATTGACAGCTTCTTCTTGACCTGGAAGTGAAGACGTCAGCGTTGTGTTTACAATACATGTGTGGAGGTAAGCGTCTATAAGCGGCTTCTTATTTCATTTAAAGCATTTTTTGAATTTTATCTGTATTTATCTGCGGCTTCTACTTTGTCGACATAAACTTTTAGGAGCGTGAGAGATCAAACGCGAGAGAAAATGAATGTCTTGAGGTTTAATTGTACATTAAAGTTTATAATACTGAAAATATTGCATAATGTCCAATGTTTTCGGAGAATATTTGATTATTTCTGATGATTCTTCTCTATTGTTGGGTCTGATTAGGTTGTGCTGTTACAGTTTAAAGAGAATACTAGTATCATATACATGTATATATTCAGCCGTCAAGAAAGTCTCACTCCAACCAGGTAATCAAGGTTGGCAACCATGGCCATCACTCTACCCATTGTTAGCATATGCACATACACCATCACAATTAATGATCACTCAATTCTGAAGGATTCAAACAATATGAAAATAACAGTCGTGGCTTGCTGTAAGACGGTATAGACCTCAAAGGGCATTTCAGTACTCCACACAAACAATGATCTTGTTGCCATTTTTTATCATTCTAATCATTTTATTTAGTTAACATTATCATCTAACATATAAAAGCAGATTTTTTTTTTAACAATCATCAACAGTTTCAATTGTGACTTATATATATATATATATAAAAACAGTTGAATAAATGAAAATATGAATCAATTCAAATCCATTTAAATTCTTTATTGTCACTACAGCATACACACAAGTATAAAAGTGAAAGTGTTGGATGCAATTATATTGTGAAAGGAACGACCAGAATCCACAAAACACTAACTGCATATTCATGTAATGCGCAGTATTCTCATGATATACAGTACATTACTATAAAAAAGCACCTATTATAGAATACATGTGTAAAATTCATAAAATTCATTTTATTACCATTTTTTAAACTATAGTGAATAAACTTAATGAATGGAATGAAATGTTCATGTTGTCTGAATACATTTTTGGTTTGACTGTATGACTTTCTCCACATAAGCACAAATATCTTTAAGAAAATAGTCCATCTCTGTGTCCATCTCATAAGTGGACTGTAACCCATACACGTATGATGGTTGGTGGGAAACGATTGTTAATAATTAAAACAGTTTAAATTATTAGTATTTTTCTCATCTATTGTTTCACTTCAGAAGACATTGATTCATCCACTGGGGTCGCATGGATTAATGTGTCTTTAGGACTCGAAAACATGTATTATTTTCCTAAAAATCCTAATTCATGTTTATCTGTAGAAAGAAAGTAATACGCATCTTGGACGGCATGAGGGTGAGTAAAATATATGAGAATTTTTTTGGGGTGAACTATCACTTTAACATTCATATGTTGTTGGTATGCTAATCCAAGATCAGTATGGACTAATAAGAATAAAGTACAACCTCTTGTGTGTTTGTGAACTGTGTCTTGTTTTAATCTAGAGCTCCAAAAAAATTTAAATATTTGCATAATATCAGGTGTCTGAAGATCAAGATCCCAGTCAGTCAAAGGTGATGTGTCTGAACAAAATATTCTTGTCTGTTGGGGACAGTGGATCTCTGGGGCTACCACTCCCTCCTCTGGGTCATCATCAGAATGTTGTTAATGGAAAAGTTGCTACACTCCCTGGAAAATAAGAAATCAGATGTATTATAATCTAACAATACAAACTGCTTTGAATTCCCACATAACAAATTATGCAGACTTAAAATATTTATTTCAAACAAATTATATATAATTTCAGCCATAATTACTTTCATGTATTAGGTTTTGCATTTAGCCATACAGTAGGTCTACTGTGCAAAAGTCTTAGCTTTGTTGTTTTAGCAATGTTTTAATGACCATCCATGTGAACAAAATGGATTCTATAAGCAAAAATCAGTATTTAATGTGACCTCCTAGACTTCCAGTTTTTTCAAAGGAGAAACTTGTGATCAGATTTTGAAAGTTTTCTTGGCCTTCCAGTCATTTTCCATTCCATTTAGGTTTGAGAGAGCCAGGTTCTCACTATTACTCAAGTGTAAGGAGAGGTCACTAAATACTTGCCACTTTAGCCTGTAGAAGTCTTTTTTTCCCCTGTTTTTTAATAATGCTTACAAATTCAAAGTATTTCCTGGTCATATTCTAATAAGAAGACTGAAACAAAAAATTATATGGTCACTATACCATTGCTAAAACAACATCTAATGGTGTCCTAAGACTTTTGCACAGTACTTTATATGTATTATTATTAAAGACTACCTTTTCCCCTTTAAATATGATCTAATCCAAGGCTGTATGTACAGTACATAACCAGATCCTGTAATGTTGTTAAATCAACACAACACTGCTGTATAAAGTGGGCTCTAAATGAGCTCTAAAATACCTCTCCATCTGAAAAAGCAAGTAATGTTACTTATATTGATTTTGTAAACGTAAAAAATACTGACTTACCGCGAGTATCCAGATAACGACGATGACTGATGATAATGATGATTATATCATTCGTCTGTGCTAGGCCTAAGAAATCATCTCACCATAGTAGCAGCAGCTACAGATAAAATAATAAAAACTCCTATCTTTACATCACTAAAATGAAATAAGAAGCCGCTTACAGACGCTCACCTCGACACATGTAATTGTAAACACAACGCTGACGTCTTCACTTCCAGGTCAAGAAGAAGCTGTCAATCAAAAACTCAGTAAGCCAATGAGAACACACCACTGCTGGCCCCGCCCCCGCGAGAGATTTGTGTCAGAAAGACGAACGAAAACTCTGGGATCGTAAACGAAAACTTCAGAAGCATAAATGAAAACTCTGGAAATGCTTTTGTAAGTAAAGATCAGTGAAAGGAAGAAAAGAAACTGTTAGCAAAACATGCAGTGTATTAAAAACAAAGTCAAACATTTTGCCTGCGATTTATTTTTTTAAGTTTCAAAGACATTTTATTCAGTTTCAATTTATATTTTTATTAGTTTTTTTGAAAAGTTACGTTCATTATTTTTGGAACAAACGTAATTCCATATAGCACTTACTCGCATGAAGAACAAATATAGACACAGATAGTGGATTGATATCAATTAAGACTCAAACTTTCTTCAATACAAAAACTTTCTTCAATACAAAAACATACCTTGAGTTCTTGTATTTAATGATGAAAACGAGCAAGAATGCAATTGTTCCCAAATATCCACATGACTGCAAACGTGACATTATTATACAACAGGTCAAAAAATAAAACTTACATTTTAAACACAGTACTGTCAGTATTTACTCTATTTTGCAATGAAATAGTTCTGATGAAAACCACAGCAGAACTACAACACACGTCTGTGTTTCGCAAACAATTCTGCGGCTTTGAACGAATCGTGAGTCAATTATTTAATGATTCATTCACAGCCACTTGCTTCGTTACTGAATGAATGACTCGATGACTCACTCATAAAAAAATTAGACGTGACTTTCTGCCACCTACTGGCGGTTTTAGTTTAATATTTAAAAGTTTTACTTAGTTACCATCATTGCATATTTCTCTGTTGAACATTTTTTATTTAAACTTTATTTATTTTATAAAGTTATTCATGAAGCTAAAAAATGCACTGGAAATTCAATTTAGTGGGCAAATGTTGTTGCTTAATGGTAAAGCTGTGACTGCAGTTGAAGTGGAAGAGAGGGGGTACGCAGAAGGATGGTAATCCCTTCAGGGGGTACTCCAAGCTAAAAAGTTTGGGAACCATTGGCTTTCACAGACTAAGAGAAAATGAACCAAGAGAGAGGATGAGAGAAATATGTAAGGGTGTATGAGTTTAGATGAAGATAGATAAAATTTGCTTTAAATAATAAATAAAGAAGGGAAATTCATGATATTCAGGATTTAATTAAAGCCAATGAAACAAGGGACTTAAGTTACAACAATAAGCCTGATTATGTAAACAGGACATAAATTATTATCTTCCGTCCCTGAGGGTGCATATGGAGAGACTGTCCTCTCTTATAGCTTCAGTATTACATCCTCCAAAGGAACACACAGAAATGAAGATTCCCTATCCTCACAAGCTTCTCTATTTATATTAATAATCTCTTAATTTATACAGCTTTCTCTCCGTAAATCACTTAATCAGCTGCTCTGAGAAAAATAAATAAATAAAAAAAGAGTCCTCATACTGATGGATTATTTACGGTCAAAACCTGATCATAGCCTGTCTCCCCCCCCCCCCCCAAAAAAAAGGGGGGGGGGGGGGATGGGGGTCACTATTCATGCACACTGATAGCGCGGTTTATTTACACATGATGTCTGCATTGTTTTAGCTTCCCATTCACTTTAAGGATTATGCAAATCAGGTAATGACACAAACCCTGCAATGGAAGTTTGTAAAGGATGCAGCAGACCACTATGATGGCATACTTTACATCACTCTACCACAAAGATCCAAAAAGTGCAATGGAGGTCAGAGACACATTTATCCCTTAGTGCAGGGGTCGGCAACCCAAAATGTTCAAAGAGCCATATTGGACCAAAAAAACAAAAAACAAATCTGTCTGGAGCCGCAAAAAATTAAAAGCCTTATATAAGCCTTATATGAAGGCAACACAGGCTGTAAGTGTATATTAGCTATATTAGCCTACTATCAAAATGACTAAGTAGGCTACAAATACATAATGAGGTATTCCCGAGGTATATATTTAAAAACTGCTGAAGCTACAGAAAAAAGAAGCAAATGGATCGGTGCAATCCACAGAAACAGCTGGACTCCAGCAGAGAAACATGGATTTGCAGTTATCATTTTGTGTCAAATTGTTGGATTTTGAGGTAAAATCATTCCATATATATTGTATTGTTATATATTATGTTGACAAATCATCTATTAAATATTTTCCATCTTATATTCTGCATAATTGTGCGTTTTAAAATAAACACTGACAAAAACTATACTATAAAACGATATGTTTTAGGGATGGACAATATGACGATATATATAACATTGATATAACGTTAAGTAATTACGCGGATTTAAACCTAAGTTACCTATATTGTAGTTATATAAAATATTCACAGGCAGATTTGCTTTATGTATTTCCTCGGCGTAAAATCAGGCACATAAAAATGTCAGGAAACACGACTCCTGGCTACATGTCAATATCCATGGATTAGGTTTATTTGACAAGTTGTAAGAAACACTTTCGAGTCCAACCTTTAGTGTAATTCGTTTGTTTTTACGTTTTCGCAGTTTCCTCTTTTAAATCCAGTCACGCAGCAGGTTCTTTTGCCAATCAGTCCATCTGAGGGAGCGCGCTTTCGGCGGGAAAGTGACGTCGATGGCTATGCTATGTATATATATACACACACACACACACACACACACACACACACACACACACAATCCAAACAGTGATCTTAAAGGGATAGTTCTCCCAAAAATATAAATTACCCCATGATTATATATATATATATATATATACTTTAGAAGTTGATAGCTTTAGACTTTAAAATCAAAACCAATACAATTTCTTAATCTGTTGAGAGCATGAGATAAAAATAAAATGTTCATGTAATCCCAACCAATCACCAGTAAAGCACTAAATGAATGTCTTCTCATTTGCTCTCAATCTCCTTCCACCCAAATCCACTTCCTTGTGGAATTTGGTCAGGACCGAACTGTGAACTATATGAGTCAATTACAGCAATTCAAACCCTGTTTACCCTCTCCACCTTCCATTTATAAATTATATGATCTTATGAAATACTCAGAAATATCTGACAAACCAGTGCCCTCACGAAGAGCCTGGAGATTAAATTAATTAAAAATGTGGTATGTGTAATTAGCCTGCTCATCTCATCAATGTCTGGGACCAATTAATGGGACTACCATTGTAAAGAAGCAATAGCCTGATAAAACCTCAATTAGTGGAGTATACTAAGGGAAACAGTACTGTTACTATTGCTCAAATTCACTGTTACAAACACATAACCCTTAGTAGTAGTATTAAACTTCAATGTGTATTTGTAGGAGAGGTGTGCAATTACTTTTCTAAGTGATAATACTTGATGATAAAATCTGAATTTATGAATTCGGTCACACTTTAGATTAGGGTCCAATTCTAACTATTAACTATGACTTTGACTCAAACTCCTAATAACTGCTTATTAATAGTTTGTAAGGTAGTTGTTAAGTTCACTTTCAAATTAAAATTTCCTGATAATTTAAAAGAAAGATTAATATCTTTCTTTCTTCAGTTGAAAATAAATTAAGGTTTTTGATGAAAACATTCCAGGATTTTTCTCCATATAGTATACTTCAATGGAGCCTAAACGGTTGAAGGTCAAAATTACAGTTTACAGCGATCCCAGACAAGAAATAAGGGTCTTATCTAGAGAAACCAGCGCTCATTTTCTAAAAAAAACAAAAAAACATTTTAAACGTTTTAACCATAAATGCTCATTTTGAACTAGCTCGCTTCTTCTTCTCTATTTGAATTCCAGCAGTGTAGACACTGCTAAGTGTATCACTGCCCTCCACAGGTCAAAGTTTGAACTAAATTGTCATATACAATATGCTAGTGCAAGTATGTAATAATTAGTTCAAACTTTAACCTGTGGAGGGCAGTAATACACTTAGCAGTGTCTACACTGCCGAAATTCTAATAGAGAAGAAGAGAGATAGTTCAAGATGAGCATTTATTGTTAAATCTTATATAATTTTTTTATTTTTTTATTTTTATTTTTATTTTTTTTAGAAAATGAGCAATGGTTTATCTAGATAAGACCCTTATTCCTTGTCTGGGATCGTGTAGAACATTTCAAAGCTGCACTAAAACTGTAATTTTGACCTTCAACCATTTGGGCTCCGTTAAAGTCCACTATATGGAGAAAACTCCTGGAAAATTTTCATCAAAAACCTTAATTTCTTTTCGACTGAAGAAAGAAAGACATGAACATCTTGGATGAAATGGGGGTGAGTAAATTATAAGGAAATTTTAATCTGAAAGTGAACTTATCCTTTAAGAAAGAAAAAAAACAAAAAAATGAGATCTCTTTAACATCTCAAATGTTTCTCCTTGACAGAACACTGTAACACTCCCACAATGTTCTTCTTTAAAGTTTTAGAAGAGATCTCAACAACAATACTTTAACAAAGTTCATTGAAGGTGAGTTAAAATTGAGAACCCATTAGCAGTTTTATTACAAAAGTGTCAAACAAATACAAAATAAACAAAATCAGATGATGACTTGACTTGAACAAAACCATGAACAGGAACTCACCAACAGCAGGTCACACAAACAAAGCTGTAGACAAGGCACAATGGAAACATGCAGGCTGTATACACACTATTAACACAGGGACTAATTACATAACCTGAAAGCAATCAAACAATGAACCAATCAGAACAAAACGGGTGATGCAAAGTAAGCACATGACAAGATCACATAAGGGGCAAGGGAATAACATGGCAAGTTACTGTAACTGTAACATTTTTATATTGTAAATGATTATATAATTTATATCATTTTATATCGTAAATGCAAACATTGATGCTGGAATCTTACATCTTTAAGAAAAGATTTAGTTTTCAGTCAGCTAGTCCCATGCTGGTGAAATGGGGGGGTTGCGTGACATTGTTCTATGGGACGTGTTAAGGCCGTGTTTTAGGGTAGTACTGCGGGGCTACTGACACGACAGTGGAAAGGCAGCCTGATTTAGCCTGAACATTAAGGTTAATTAGCTAACATTAGTTAACTACATTAGTTAACATGAACTAATAATGAACTGCACTTATACAGCATTTATTAATCTTTGTTAATGTTAATTTTATCATTTACTAATACATTATTAAAATCTTGTTAACATTAGTTAATGCACTGTGAACTAACATGAACAAACAATGAACAGCTGTATTTTCATTAACTAATGCCAAAGAAGATTAGTAAATACAGTAACAAATGTATGGCTCATGGTTAGTTAATACATTAACTAACGTTTAACTAATGAACCTTATTGTAAAACCATGGACTGAATGAATTACCTAAATAACATTTACAAAAATCCACATATGGCATTCCTGTTCTACAGAAAAAAATAAAATCATACCAGTTTGGAACAGCAAGAAGGTGAACAGTGTCACAGACACGTCAGGTTCCAACCTCCAATCACAACGCACGGCATCACCAGAATACTGATCACCGCCACCTGCACCTCATCATCGCACTCATCACCAGCACTATTTAACCCACGCGCACACAGCACTCCACGTCCGGTCTCGTTCGCATATACCCATGTTATGCTTACCTCAAGGACTCCTCTTCGAATACTCACCTGTCTCCAGCGTGTCTCCTTCCCTCTGTGTGCCTCGTCTGCTGTGTGGGTGTGTTTCCGTCAGCTCCTCAGTTCTCCAGCTATCTCCTCTGTGCTCCAGCGATCCCCAAGCTCCGACTTACATCAACCTGCAAAGAGAAAGGACAGTAACTATTCCTCATACTACCTGCTTTAACTCCAATTTAACCAGTTCACTCACCTGTGTGTGTTCACCTGCTCTACTGTGGTCAAATAAACATCCATTACCTGTGACATCTGTGTCTGTCTCCTGTATACCGTAACCAACACTGCAGACCCAGTATGAGCCAGCTAGATCTGTTCCAGGAACTCGTGGATGCGCTTCGGCGCACGTTATCCACTCATCATCCACCGCCATCTCCAGTTACTGTTCCTTCACCTGCACCAGCTAACACCACCAGCCATGTCAACACTCCTCCTTCACTGCCGCCGTACGCCAGTCCCATGGCCAAACCGGCGCCCTACTCAGGATCGGCGGAGGATTGCAGCGGCTTCCTGCTGCAATGCACACTGGTCCTGGAGATGCAGCCGCACCTGTACCCGAGTGACACCTCCAAAATAGCGTTCATCATATCTCAGCTCAGTGGCAAAGCATTAAAGTGGGCCGACTCCATCTGGTCCCAGCGGGGCGCTGTAACCCAATCCTACTCGCCGTTTATTTCCCACTTCCGGGAAGTGTTCGGGAAACCGATCACGGACTCTTCAGCTGGTGAGAAACTCAGCACTCAGCGGATGGAATGAACAAGCTCTAATAACGACGTATCGCCAAGGCTTGGAACCTCGGCTGCGGCTGCATCTCGCTGCATGCGAGGACTCCATCGGCCTCGAAAAGTTCATCCAGCTCTCCATTCGCTGTGCCACTCGCATGCAAGCGTGCATCCAAGAGCACCAGGACCAGTCCCTCTCTAACGTGCTCCTCTGCCGGTCCGAACCCGTCAGCACCCCAGAACCAGCCCAAACACCTATGGATGTTGAACATTCTCGTCTATCTTCTGAAGAACGCCGCCGCCAGCTGACCCTCCGTCTCTGTCTCTATTGTGGTGAACCCGGGCACGCTATTGCTGCATGCCCCACACGACCGCCGCGACCCCTGGTGAGTGCCATTATTCCTGCTACTCATAAGTTGAAACCACTCACTACTGTCGTCAATCTTACTGCCGCCAATGTCTCCCTTTCAGTGGTCGCGCTCATCGACTCGGGGTCAGCCGGCAACTTCATCTCCGGAGCCATCTGCCGCCTCCTTCGTATCAAGACCACTCCGTCTCCTACCATCTACACGCTCAACTCACTAACCGGCAGACCCCTGAGCCATAAGCGCGTCCGCACCGTGGCTGGACCAGTGACCATTCAAGTTGGTTTACTACATCGGGAAGAGGCTCATATGCTGGTTCTGGAGGACTCAACTGCTGACGTGGTTCTGGGGCGCCCCTGGTTGGAGCAGCATAATCCGATCATCTCCTGGAAAACGTGCGAAATCCTGAAGTGGGGCGACACTTGCTTCTCTCACTGCCTGACTGAACTTCCTGTTCCACCATCTTCCTCACCTGACCTCTCTCTCTGCGCCACGTCCATCGAAAGTCCAGTCGAACAACGCTCCGTCGACATCCCCAAGTGTTACGCCCCCTTCAGCGATGTCTTCTGCCCGCAGCGGGCTTCCAAGCTGCCTCCACACCGGCCATGGGACTGTGCCATTGACCTGTTTCCGGGTGAACCAGTGCCAAAGGGTAAGATATATCCACTTTCCATCCCGGAGGAGAAGGCCATGGAGGATTACATCAAGGAGGCCCTCGCCCAAGGTTACATCAGGCCGTCTACTTCCCCTGCTACTTCCAGTTTCTTCTTTGTGGCTAAAAAGGATGGAGGCTTGCGGCCCTGCATTGATTATCGCTCCCTCAACAAAATAACTGTCAAGTTTCGGTATCCCCTTCCTCTCGTCCCAGCGGCCCTGGAACATCTCCGTGGTGCCACTGTGTTTACCAAGCTGGACCTCCGCAGCGCGTACAACCTCATCCGGATACGTGAGGGGGACGAGTGGAAGACCGCCTTCATCACCCCTACTGGCCACTACGAGTACCTTGTAATGCCGTATGGACTGGTCAACGCCCCCTCCGTATTCCAGGATTTCATTCATGAGGTGCTCCGGGAGTTTCTCCACCGCTTTGTCCTAGTCTACATCGACGACATTCTCATATACTCCCGGAGCCAGGCCGAACATCGCCGACACGTTGCGGAGGTCCTCACCAAGCTTCGCCAGTACAACCTGTTCCTCAAGGCAGAGAAATTTCACCAACCTTCTGTCTCATTCCTGGGCTACAACATCGACCACAGTGGCATCCGGATGGACGAGAGGAAGGTGGAATCCATTACCAATTGGCCAGAACCCACCACCATAAAAGAACTCCAGCGCTTCCTCGGATTCTCCAATTTCTACAGACGTTTCATCAAAGATTACAGTACCATAGCCCATCCACTCACCAGCCTGCTCCGTCATCAGCCCAAGTCTCTGTCCTGGACCCCGGCAGCCACCAACGCCTTCAACCAGCTCAAAGAAGCCTTCACCACCGCTCCCGTACTCGTACATCCAGACCCAGAGAAACAGTTCGTCGTAGAAGTGGACGCCTCGACAACTGGAGTGGGAGCGGTGTTGTCGCAGCAGCAGGGGACACCAAGTAGACTCCATCCATGCGCCTTCTTCTCCCGCAAGCTCAGCCCGGCGGAAGTCAACTACTCCATCGGTGACAGGGAACTTCTTGCTGTTAAGCTTGCCTTGGAAGAGTGGAGGCATTGGCTGGAGGGAGCCAAACACGCGTTCCTGGTGCTAACTGACCATAAAAACCTTGAATATCTTCGATCAGCAAAGAGACTGAACCCCAGGCAAGCCCGTTGGGCGATGTTTTTCTCCCGCTTCAATTATACCATCTCATACCGCCCAGGCACCAAGAATGTAAAGGCCGACGCTCTCTCCCGTCTTCATGCTCCTGACGAACAAACCGAGGAACCAGAACCCATCATCCCGAGCTCTCTCATCGTAAGTCCTATTACCTGGTCAGAAGAGACCATACCCTCCTCCAATGCCTCCACGAACCCTCCGCCGGGCTGTCCACCCGGCTTGCTCTACATTCCACGGGCACGACGCACTCCCACCATCCACTCAGCTCACACGTCACTTGGCACTGGTCACCCGGGGGTCAATGAAACCCTCTCGTTGCTTAAAGAACGCTTCTGGTGGCCAGGGATGGCATCGGATGTCAGAAGGTACGTGCAGGGCTGTAGGGAGTGTGCCATCTCCAAATCTCCTCGTCATCTGCCAGCTGGGAAACTCCTTCCGCTGCCCGTTCCAGATCGCCCATGGTCACACCTAGAAGTGGATTTCATTACTGATCTCCCTGTCTCTGACGGAAATACCACCATCCTAGTTGTTGTGGACCGCTTCTCCAAATCATGCCGCCTAATCCCACTTCCTGGATTACCCACTGCCATGGAAACAGCCGAGATCCTCTTCAACCAAGTCTTCAGATACTTTGGAATACCCGAGGACATTGTCTCCGACCGAGGGCCCCAATTCATATCCAGGGTATGGAAATCGTTCTACTCCCTCCTAGGTGTGGCCGTTAGCCTGACATCTGGATACCACCCGCAATCGAACGGGCAGACGGAAAGGAAGGTGCAGGAGATCGGCCGCTTCCTCCGTACCTTCTGTCATGACCACCAGGACTCTTGGAACCAGTTCCTGGGTTGGGCCGAGTACGCCCAAAACTCCCTCCGACAGTCTACAACAGGACTCACACCTTTCCAGTGCGTACTCGGCTACCAACCCCCACTGTACCCCTGGGATGGGGAACCCTCCAACGTTCCGGCAGTGGATTACTGGTTCCGAGAGAGCGAGAGGGTCTGGGACTCAGCACACCATCAACTGCAACGAGCCCTGCGCAGACGCAGGATGGTAGCCGACCTCCGACGTTCCAACACCCCTGTCTTCCAGCCTGGTCAGTTGGTTTGGCTATCCACCCGGGACATCAGACTGCGTCTGCCCTGCAGAAAGCTGAGTCCCAGGTTCATTGGCCCATTCCCTATCGTCAAGCAGGTCAACCCAGTCACCTATCAACTCCATCTTCCACAAGGGTATCGTATACACCCCACTTTCCACGTGTCACTCCTGAAAGCTCACCACCCTTCTGTTCTTCCCACAGGACCTGACGTGGCTCCCGCCGAACCCCCCCTTCCACTCATCCTGGAGGACAGAGATGCATATGAGGTTCGGGAAATCTTGGACTCCCGACGTCGTGGTGGTCAGCTGGAATACCTTGTGGATTGGGAAGGATACTGCCCCGAGGAACGCTCCTGGGTCCCAAGGAACGACATCTTAGACCCCAACTTACTCCAAACATTCCACGACAGTCACCCTGAAAGACCGGCACCGCGGGGAAGAGGACGACCACCACGGCGTCGGGGTCCTCAGCCCTCTGGAGCGGGCCGTGGAGGGGGGGGTACTGTAACAAACAGCTTATGATCTTTTTTTTATTTTTTTTTATTTTATTTTTTCTCCCCCCTTGGAAACAATTCTCATTTCTAATATTATCACTTCTTTCAAGATCTGTCAATGAAATGAATGTGTCCTCAGAGATTTCTATTGTCTTGCTCTAATTCTGAATCCCAATTCATGCTGTTTAATTCTCAGACAGCTGCGGTCAGTGCTGTGATCTCATATCCATCATACTATACTTATGCTTTAAAGTGGACGGTTTCCTCACACACAGCCTGACACATTTCTACTAAGGATCATCTAGGTCAAGACTTGGAAGAAGACATAAGGAACAACAGAAAAGACTGACACTGATGAATGGCATTTAGAGTAGAGATGTTTGATGTGTGATCAAACTTGACATCCAAGCGGGATCTGAGCATTGTTGCACTCTGGGCAAAAGTCAGTTATCTATTCCTGTCAAGCGCCACCTCAGCAGATGACTCTCTTACTGTGGAGTCAAATGCCTGCTCTCTGCTTTAAATGTGTTGGTGTTCTGCCAGGCCAGTGTTTGTTGTGCTCTTTTTTTCTTTTTCTTTTTTTTTTCTCTGTGAATCTGCTGCTGTAATGCCATGGGCCAACATCAGAGCACATGAATACATCACCAGATCACCAGAGAAAAAGCTGTTTGAAAACAATAATGAAGTCAACATGAAGCACTTTGCAATTTGCTAACTATTTTACTTCTGTAATATTATGTAATGTGGAGTGAAACGAATAGGCCTAGGTGATGTCAGTCAATCATTTAATGAACTGATGATTGTTCACAATTAGACCAGAAACATATAGCCTATATTAAAAGGGTCATGACATTTGTACTCAAAATTTTCCTTAATATTTTGACAGATCAGTTTTAACCCTACTATAAAAAGCATACTGCAAGTTTAAGAATTCAAAACCCACTCCCTCAGTGCAAAAAAAAAGGTTTTATTTTTATTATTATCAAATTAAATTATTATTAATTTATTTTTTCATGCTTTGCATCATTATTGTTATTTGAGATGTGCATCTTTACTAGTTTCAGATGCGCAGTATTCACACAATTTGTAAAATTCAGCTTTCAATGAATGCCTGGACTGAGCTACATGGTTGTTGCAGTAGCACTTAATTTTACAGTCCTGTTTCACAAGTACATACCATATACTTATTGTAGTAATTACAATAAATAGTTACTAGTCCTGAACCTACCACTAATCCTAACAATAAGCCATGTAGTTACCTTTTATTACCCAGTACTTTCTTGGTAAGTACACTGTAAGTACATTGAAAGTGCACATACAGTAAAATAAAGTGCAACCATTGTTGCTATAATTCTTAAAAAGAAACTGTTGCCGTATTATCATAACTGCTGTTTCAGAAGTGTTGATGCCAAGCACTTGAAGCCATTTTCCTAAGTCACAAAGCACTAGTACAGATGTCTTCAATCCTACTCCCATAGACCCACTGTCCTGTAATGTTTCCATCCTGCTTCAGCACACCTGCCTGTGTATTTTAAGCAATCCTGAAGAGCTTGATTAGCTGTTTGATTAGGGTTAAATCTAAACTCTGCAGGACAGTGGAGGTGCATTCCATTCGACCGTAAGTGGACTGTGAAGTGGACTTCACAGTGTATTCTGACATCTTAAGTGAGACTACAATCCGAAGGGAGTGAACATGTTCAGTTCGAAGGGCACTGCGAACGGCATAGGGAATAAGGGAACACTGATACATCACTACATCTTTTGTTGAAATTTTAAAATAAATTACAATATTTATGTTATATCATAATCTGCATGACCCCGTCATTGCCTTTCTTTAATGACAGTGCAGGGAGTTCCAAATGAGCCATTATTGTCAGCGAAGTCCACTTCAATGGATATCCTGTGTTCAGGGAGCAGGGAGCAGTAAACACTGTGTAGGGACCCTGTCAGTTGGAACTCTTTGGGTCTCCATGGGCAGGGCTGAAGACCACTGCAGTAGCAAATATCATTTGTGTTCTAGTGGGAGCACTAATAATCTCTCTCATGAACCCAGTCTTGCTTCCTTACTTTCTTTACATGTGTCTGTTACCACCAAAATATTTTTGGCAATGTTCTGAACACATAAGTTGCATCCCAATTGACACACTATATACTATCTACTCATGCACTATGTATGCAACCGTGAAGTGTATGAATTTTATATGGTTATTTTGTCATTCAACATTGGAGTCTGTTGGCCCCTCCCCTTCCACTATGTAATTGAAGCTGGGACAGTTGAGTGGCTGAAGTGATCAACATTACTAGTCTTACGATGGTAGCAGAGCAGAAATAGCATGTGGATCAATGAGAAGTCCTGTACTTCCTGGGCTTGGTATTAGGGGTCTTCTTGCCCTCTAAGTGGTGTCTGGCTGTTATCCTTGCATCTTTATATGATGTAATTGGACATTTGTTTAAAGTGCTAGCCCACCAAGATCCAATGAAATGTAACAAACCTTTCTCCACTGTTTTAGTCAGAGAGAGGCCTGCCATAAAACAGCACTGGAATGTGCTGTTCACTACAGTTGTACACCTTTTGATCTGGGTTTGCTGGCTTCTGTACTAACAAGAAGAATCCTCTTCTTCTTTGTAGACTATGTGTGTGTGTGTGTGTGTGTGTGTGTGTGTGTGTGTGTGTGTGTGTGTGTGTGTGTGTGTTTGCGTGTGCATGAAAGAGACAGAGAGGGTCAAAGTGAGATTTACATGTCAGCTGTGCCAAAAGCTGGTTCTTGAGCTCTTCACTTTGGGCACAAGTGTCTGTTTGAGAAGCTGTTAAAGCTCCTTTGGCGAGATTTTTCTGAAACTCCAACTGACTGAAAGCAAATCGTTAGCAAATAAACAGTGTTAAACTGTCTTGTTAAAGAAATTCATGGATGTTAGAAATAATATATTTAAACACAGCAGTGACCACCATTACTGTAACTGCACATTAACTGACACCAGCATATATTAATGTTAAAATTTGTCTATATGCACAAATTAGGTTTCACGATTAAGACATACAGTATGTAGGGGCTATATGGAAAAATTACATTCTAACTCTATTAACTCTTTCCCTGCCAGCATTTAAATAAAAAAAAAAAGAAGAAAAAATATGCCAGCCACTGGCAGCATTTTTGATAATTTTCACCAAAATTCCATGACCCCCAGAATATTTTGTTGTGTGAATAAATGGAGATGCAATATATAAAAAGAAAGAACAGAGCCCAAACAAACAAAAAAATTTATTCCAGTTTCATGAATTCTTTTTTTTATCAACACTTGAATGTGGGTAGGTTTCATAAAAAAGACACATTTTAAACAAAACACTGAGAAAGTCGCATTTTTGTCAAAGTCAACGTGCAAAAGCAATGCTTTTATCGCTTGTTTCTGCTGCTGCTTTGCCTGTTTTGAGCCGAAGATTCTGTACTCTTTCAGAAGATGTGTAATAGTGCCCCCTACTGTATAACAGGGCAAACATGGATTGCCGGAAATTTCCGTCAATAGCGTGGAAAGAGTTAATATTGATGCTCTACTATGGAAATTCACAGATGTTATTTTTGAAATGTACATTTGGCCTTGACAAAAAATATGCTGTATGTTTAATTATAATTGTATATGTAATTTGTTATGGGTAGTTTAGTGGTTAAAGATCTAGACTGGTAACTGAAAGACTTTTGGTTCAAATCCCACAAGGTTTATTCTTTCAGCTATCAATACTGTTCCAATTAGACACCACTGGTTCTAGACTAATATAGATTATGTAACATCTTAAATAATTAATTCATAAGGCATCTTGCGACCCTTTGGACTTGCTGAAGCCCCTTGGTGGACCTGAGCTGTTTGAAAACAACTGATCAATATAGTAAAACAAGCATTTTAAATGTAGTGAAAATTAATTTTCATGCAGCTAAATCATGCACAGAGTAAAGACTGCATTCAAACTCATTGCTTGTCTTGCGTTTGTGGGGCAAACCCATCTTAAGAGGTTACAGCACACTTTCTGTGTAGCAGAAGTGTGTGTCAGTGGAGTTTCGGCACTGAGCTGTGCTCTTGCACTGAACACAGCAGAAAACTATAAAAATTCACTATAAATCAAAACAATCTTTTGCAATATAAGCTATTATGAAGCAACATAAAACTATCCAGCCACTGCTTGGGAAAAAAAAAAAAAAAAAAAAAAAAAAAGAGTTTGTTGGGCTGGATTTAAGTTCCATATGTAATGACAGCCACACAAAAAGCACATTCTAGTAAGCACATTCTAGTCCATTATTCTGACTGAAGCCAGATGATTTGAACAGTTATTGTTACACTTTGGGTTCTATTATGTGTAGATTAATTACTATTTTGGATGTAAATGTGATCCCTATCCTCATGTAAATTAGACTTCATGATGATCAAGTTTATAGCAATTCTCATTATCACTCGAAGTTTATAATTTATGTTTGTTATTAAAGGAAATTCTCTGTTACAAAGCAGAAGCACTGTTAGCATGAAATCACACCGCGAGCCTGTTGTATACTTACATAAATGGTTTGAAACAAGCTTAAGGTGGCCATTAATCACATCCTGGTATCCTCAAATTTGCTATATTTTTATCATTCTGGTGATGGAACACAGGAAGCCGAGTTAAAATCATAGGATGCAAATGTAACATTAATTCAAATTTCTATTTTATAGAAAATATTTAATTGCAAATTGTATTATCAGCATATCATTTGAGTAAACATTTTTTTTTTTTTCTGTTTCCAACTTCCAAGAGGCTGTTAGAGTGACATTTAAGGATTGCTTTACAGAGCATCAATCTACTGCCTGCCTTCATGAGCACAGGATGATAAATTACCCAGTGAAAACCTCTGATTCCCTTGTTAGCTTTGGGGTTAGAAAGACTGTCTGCAACTAAAGATGGGAAAAGTCTAATAGAAGAAGCATTTTGACAGAGGTAAGACTTAGGACCTTGAATAAATTTCTATGATAATCGTTTTAGTAAAAAGAGTGTGCAAACAGCAGACAATATAATCCAAATGAAAAAACTGAAAATATATGGACTAGTTAAATCATGGTAAAATATGCATTGAAACGATATGCTGCCATGTTTATCATATAGGCTATCGAGTTGTTGTGAATGAATAATGCACTATATCTGAAATTGTATACTTCAGTTTGGTGTTTTTATGATGAGTTTATACACCATGTTCTTCAATTGATCCTGAACTGTGACATTAGGTAATTTGTTATGAGGCTTGACACATTTGCCTTGAAGCCCTTTTAGAAAATGAATGAATGAAAATCTTTGAGAAGACTGAATGTCACATGACATCTCAGCCCACAACTGAGCGAAGTATGACTAGCACGACTGCAGATGTTACTAATGACGCCGTTCGTCAACTCAGAGGAACATTAGTTGCTCTTTCATAGTTCATGGAATCCTCACTTGTGTTTCACTGAAGTATCAACTTGGTCTTTTTTATTAGACAAAAAAGACAATTGTTGAGATACGATAAGAGTATATAAGGGCACATTTACACGACAACAATGTACTGAAAATGGAAAAGTTTTGCGTACAGATGACAACTGTTGGAGGATAAACAGTTTAGGACCCTTGAAACCAGATATGTTGAATAAAGACCCAGGAGTCAAAGTTTAAAAAAAAATAATAAATTGAAGAAAAATTTAATGAAGAATAGTTTGCAGTTTCATCAGCAGAAGCCAGCTTCAAGTCTCACAAGGAGGTCATAGGCCGCTCTGCATACATTCTCATTTTCACAACAATTATACTCTAACAGAGTCAACTAACTACATCATTACTTCAGGTTGAATGATTCTGATTGGCTAAGAAAAATAGACAAATTTAGTAATCTTCCACGCATGGACAGATAGTCAGAAGCATATCTCCATTCGTCAGGATGCTGACGAGGGACTCTGGATTTAGGTACTGGATGTCCTTTTTGGGTTCATGACATGGCATCTGCTGGTCTCAAGCAGAGTGCCAGTTGTCCATTACAAAGGACCTGCACAGAACACTTAGCGCACATACACAGATACACATGTTTCACAACTTCGTCAAGGCTGAAGTTGATCTGAGCTCTGCTCTGAGCAGGAAACTTTCCCAAAACATACTGATAACATGTACTTTTCTGTCAGTCAGAGGTACAGACAATATTCACTACTTAATTATACAAATATTCAATACTTATTTTCTAGTGTTTGAAAAGGAAAAGAAATGCTTTAACATATGTTGAAAAAGTCATTCAAATAATTTAACAGAAAGATAAATGTTGATTAATAACTTGGATTCCAGAATCCATTCCTTCACAACAATCCCAGTTCACATGGATCTGTATTAGTTCATGTCCATGCCAGTAGTTGGCGATGCCACTTTGTATAGAATCACTACGCGCCTATAGACTAAACACGTAATACACACCATTTTAACAAATTCACATTGATGTTTACACAGAGATGATAATGGTATCATTTTCAATTCTCATGCCCCCAAAATACAGTTGCCATGTAAATGAACAGCAAATTTTTTTCTGGTTTTAGCTGAAAACAGTGTTATGTAAACACCCCAAAATGTGTTAATGTGGATTACAAATAGCTCAGATCATTTGGTTTCAGAAGAATGATTGCAAAATTGTGGAGTTCATACTTGACATTTCTGATTTTTGGTTGCAGACTATATAGGCAAAGGAGGAGATACATGTGAGATTACTGGGGTGTTTTTCTCAATTACTTTGTCTTCGGTGATTGAGTTAAACAGGAAATCAAACTGCATACAGACATGTGCTTTAATGTTTGAGTGGTTACACTTGGGCCATTGGCCCCAAAACAGCTGATTGTCTGTTCAATCGATAAAACTATTGAACAACTGACCTGTGACACAGAGCTTGTTTACTGCCACTGTTCATGTGTGCTCTTTTCCAGTCACAATGTCATTCTCTGTTTTCCTCAGGACACTCTTCACGAGGCTTTCAGAGAATTTGATCTATCTTGAAAGGCAGCTTTCCTTTTCTACTATTTATATGTAATGATAAACAAGCTGGAAATCACTGTTAAAGTCAGATTGAGATCTTTTTTGTTATTGTATTTAATCAGTTACCACTAAATTAATTCAGTTAAGATTGTTGATTAGGTATATGTCTACATTTGGCTTGCCTTCACATCATGGTTAATCAAATCTTTCCTTGTATAATACTACAATATTTGTAGCTTTTATAATGTCTCAAAACATGGTTCGAATAGGGAGGAAATTAAATGAGTGAAACAGACCTATAGGAATATTGATTCTTGTGGTTTAAGACATCGGTGTACACATGGATACAGGATATATTATCAGAGCGGATGGACAAATAACATTTATAATTATTATTATTGTTACTATTGTATGCATTAGGGTTCTTCTTGTTCTTCATCTTCCATTCTTGAAGTCTTTGACAGTACATAGAATCTTATGGTAAAAAGTTTGTGAAATTTGAACACAGATAGAGGACAGTCTGAACATTAACCAGAACAATTTTGGAGTCTCAACCTCAATCCCTTCTAGTGCAACCAACTGTCCAAAACTGCACACACTTTAATGCTAACAACTTTTGAACCGTATAGGGCTAGAAACTTTCTTTTTTCCCTCTGATTACTTGAATCAAGAAAATTCGATTGCACTCTATGATATCATTTAATGTAATGAAACAAAAATTTTGAGCATGGCCAGTTATTATGTAATAAAGGGCGGAATTCCTTGTATGGGCACTTCTCCCAGAAGAGTGCGTGCACACATTAACTAGAGTGAGAGCGAGAGCAAGAGCATGCCCATCAACGCGCTTCATTCGGGTTACGAAAGTCATTGGTTCTGCACAGGACTTGCCCGAGAAAGAATTGTCACTTTGTTTTTAGACTACGAAATCAACAATGTCACCAAAGAAGTGTGTTTTTGGTTGTGAGGGAAGATAACCTTGTTTCCCAAAGAACCCAGCATTAAGTGGAGCTGAGAGATTTGTGCTCACGCATTACATTGATGCGCGCTCAATATTTGTCATTAAAATAACCATAGAAACCGCCTTAAATGAACTATCAAAATAAGAATAAAGTCATGTCTGATAGTCTGATAGCAATAGATTTTCTATTGGTTAAAATTAATGGACAATATCTCGTATTTTTCCGAGGCTGCTCAAGCCCTCAGGTTCGGTGCTAATGGTTTTATAAACAAGGCCTAGTTCCACACTGGATTTACAGATCGTTTGGAACTGAAAGATGGAGCGGTCACAGCGATAATGATTCCAGTCATAAATCAGAACTGTAGGTGGTGAGTAAAACTGCATCAAATGTCTGTGTTGTTGGCAATGGGCAACTAAGTGCATATAATGTAAACAACACGAATGTAGTGAATTCATAAATTCATTATTCATCATTCACTATACGCTATATTAATTATAGTGATTCAAAAGTTATCCAGGGCTAATGCAATGGTGTATTGTGTGTTTAAATACATTTGTTTAGCTGACCATCGATAGCTTGCAGACAGTCGCTACACAAAAGCTGCGTGTGCTCGTCACTCTTTGGCTTCGCCCACGGCACGCCTCCAGGAGCTCGGCTGTTTTCGGAAAGACTCGGTATACAGCGTATTTTTCTTTTATAAATCTGATAAAACGAAAGACTCTTCGGAGATATGCAGGATGCTATACTACTCTATAGGTACTCAAGATTAACATGAGATTGGCAGAAACTGTGTGTGTTATGTACCCTTTAAATAACTGAATAACAAAACTGGTCTCTTTAGATTCAGTGCAGCATGCAAATGATACTCAATTGGCCATTTTTGGGCGTCGACCATTTTGAATTTTGTCGTAAAATACTATATTTTGTGAGCGCATTTGCGTATCATTACAAAACTCAGTAAGTGTTAAAAATAAGTTTTAAAAACATGCTAACAGCTTTTGATTAATTTTGCCTATTGTAATTAAGCTGGTCTTAATACATTCCGAATTTTCGAAATTCCTGTCCGCCATTTTGAATTTCTTTTAAAACCTATTTTTCCAAAGTCCTCCTAGACTGTTTGATTTTCACTAAATTTGAGTCAAATCATCTTCAGACCATGCTGGTAAAAGTTTTGTGTTGATAGATGTAACCATTTTCGTATACCACATTAACAAATTTGGTGGCATAATGTCAAACTGCATCTGAGGCTGTATCTTTGGAAATATTTAACATATTGATACCAAACTTTTTGTGAGTAATTGTCACCCAGAACTGATCACATCCAGATCATTTTGGTGTCAGCGCCACCTATTGGTCAAAAATAATAAGTAATAATGTCACATTGCAAGTGATTTTATTTATGGTCAACCATTTTGCTTAAAAATGTCTCCAAATGTCTTTACTCATTTTTGCAGTTGGTCTGATGCTTGCTACCTTGATTTTTAGTTCCTCATTCTGCCTCTGTGGTGCTTGGTCCCTTAATCGGTGCTTGCAGCTATAATTATTATTGTTGTTGTTGTTTTTACATTTACCATGGATCATTCAAAGCAACAAACCTCATCAGCTGTATATTAACAATATTACAACTGTTCTTGTTTGTTCAACAACAAACTTCCAGCTTCACAAAAGATACTTTTCTCTGTGCATGGATATGATGCTTTTTTTTTTTTTTTTTTTTTTTTTGCATTCTCTCATTTAATAACTTTTTTAATCAAAAAATGTACGTAGTTTAGATTTAATGAAACATAATTTTACAGTAAAATACTGTTACAATTGTATGTATTTTTGTGTTACAGTGCCCCTATTATGCCTTTTTAAGGTTCCTAAAATTGTTTTGGGAGTCTCCTACAACAGGTTTACATGCATGCAAGGTCAAAAAACACTTTCGTTTTCTCATAATATACATTTAATTTCACCTCAGTTCACCAAAGATTGGTAAACGATTAATTTGAAGCAGTTCAATGAATCAGTCTCTCTAAACCCCTCCTTTCCGTGAGTCTACACTGCTCTGATTGGTCAGATGGCCCAATCCTTTGTGATTGGTCCACTGTGCGCACCGTGCACCCATTGCCATAACTGAATGACAGCTATCAGTTCGCAAGACATTGTATAGTGTATGGACAGAAAAGATAGCATTGATTTTACCTTATCAATTCGAGCCCGAGTCCGACGATGAAATGTCTGAAGTAGTTGATCAACCAGAAAGTGATTCGCCATCACGACCGGAGTACATGTCTATATGGTAAGTGTCACCTTATTTATTTATAAGACATGATAGTAGTGTCATTGTTATATTTATGTGGGAACTGTTTCAGAATGCCAAGCGAAGCTGAAAACCTCTAACATAAGATAAACATTTAGGCCAGATGTGTACATACTTTTTCGTCATAACATTAACAAAGAAAAATGGCTATATCATTATTTGACATTACAATGGGTGTTTACTGTTTACAGAGAGAAGACTTCAACTAGTTAGTGCAGCATCTTAACATCCTATTACAATACAGATAGAGCTCCACTCTACTGTAATAATAAAAACGCAGAGGAAAAAAACAGTTTTGTATGTTGTAAACTTCCACGTTAGCCGAGCACAAATGTGAATAGCTGATAATGCATTACACTTTGTAACAAAAGTCGTGCTCCATCCTTGATCATTACTCCAAGTAATAAGACAGACAACCTGCATTAATCAACGCATTTTTAGACAATATTGGACCCACATTTGAATAGCAGAACTACAGAAACGTGAGTTAGCAGGTTAGCAGGAGACAGACGAGGGTGTATGTTACACAGCAAAACATAAAAAACTATGAATCTTGAACAATCGCTAGAAAATATAAACATCAATTATTAATTCTACTTACAGGTTGAGATTCAGAGGAGCAAGCTGGTCCAAATAAACTGGGCATTGATCCATATTTTAAGACCAAGCATTTTGTGAATCCTGCGTTAAACTCCCCGAGGTTTGAGAAGCAGTCGTCAGTAAAATGAATGGGAACACAACAAAAGATTGTACTGCTGTGGTATTGTCTGCATGCGCAATAAGTGGGTGGGCAATATGCTAATGTTTCATTGTGACATCACAACAAAACGGCTTGGTATTCGTTTTACAGATGACTCGTTTAATTGACTCAGAGTCGACTCTTACTTTTGAGAGACAATAACTTTCAGATTTAAAACATTTGCAGGATGTTTTCATTCACTTAGAGCTATGTAACACACTACATGAAAGGTAATTTTCCAAAATCCATAATAGGGGCACTTTAAATATAACATTTAAAATAAAATAAAGGAAATTAATACTGTTACGTCTGAAACATTTTTATAATATAATATAATATAATATAATATAATATAATATAATATAATATAATATAATATAATATATAATATGTTTTTATATAATACACCAATAAAGGTGCCATCGAACGTTTTTTTACAAGATGTAATATAAGTTATTTTATATAACTTATATATCACCCAGACACTGATTTCATCCCCAGGTGTTTCGTATTAGTGTGTGTACTTAAGTTCCTCCCTGTCTTCAGTCCAGGGTCCGGTCTTGTTTTATGTTACAAGTGTTTCCGTGTATCCTGACTGCTTTATGTTATTAAACTACGTTATTGTTCCTACTCCTGCCTTCATTGTCTTCTCTGGGATACCACCGTAACAGAATACCGGACCAAAAAACGAAAGATGGACTCTAGTGGCACAGAAAAACCACGATTTCTGTTTATTCACCAAGGAATTCATCAGTGTTGCACTCTCCTGCCCCTACGACGACGAAACCCTGAAGTCGTTGCTCTGGATCAGGGCCAACTACCATCGTCCCGTGGACCGTGGAGAGCGTTCGTCCCCGATCCAGAGCACAGCCAGACCCAGAGCCCGTATCTTCCCCACGGACCATGGAGCACTCGTGCGAGCCCCCCGCAGATGGAGAGTTACCACCGGCAGCTAAAGGTCAGCCAGATCCCGAGACCCCGAGGACAGAGGTGACCTGCGCCCAGGAAGAGGAACTCCACCAGACGTCTGACCAGGGGTGTGAGCCCACGACATCTGCGGATGAGGGAGATTCGACTACAGAGAGGGAGGACTGGCTGATTGACTTCAGTTACCAGAGACATTATTATGGACTGTGTTCTATTTACAGATTCTCCATCTACTGTTCGCTCAGCCAGTCCTCCTACACCATCGCTGCTGGATATCGTCTGCCCTGCGCCGTCTCCGGGGAACCCCTGTGACGTCGAGCCGCAGGTCACACTCCCACCAGCAGCACATAAGAGGTTCCGGTGGCTCCGCCTCCAGCTGCCGTCCTCAACACTCCATCTCGGCGGTTCCGCCGGAGACCCTCCGACTGACGGCTCCTCCGGCCTCCCTCGTCCGGCCGGCTCCCCCTTGGTCAGTCATCCCTCCTCTTCCGCCACGGACTTTCGAGACGTCGAGTACTCTCTGTCCTTTCCCTCGGAGTCGCCTCTGTCCTCGGTCGAGCCGACGTCACCGCAGCCCTCGGGATCTCCAGCTACACCTCAGCTGATCGTCGCCTGTACATCGCCGCAGTCTCCTAGGCCAGCGACGTCGCAGGAGTTCGCCAGCTCTCCGTCTGCGCACCAGAATCCACCTGCCGAGTCTCCGTCGGTCAGATCTACATCTGACTGAAGTAACACTTGGTAGAATAGATGTATGCTTCACAATCAGCAGCTCTGCCAGATCTTTAATTGCGCCCAAAAGCCATGCGCGTTTTTGAATGAAATGACAGCTGATGCCCCAGGATGCAGCAAGGCCTTGTGCTGTGCTTTTGATGTCCTCGAACTGATCTCTTAGCTGCAATAAGGAGTTGCGGGTATTTTCCAGTAAGGTAGCTACTTGAATAAGATCCACATCCTTCTTCTGCAGTACATGTGAAACTACATTGATCCTCTCCAAAACATTTTCCTGAATCACAATCATCATAACGAATTCAAATGTTTCCATTGATTTGATAAGTCCAGTCGCCTCTGTACGTTCTTCTGATTTTTTTGACTGTAGAGCGATTTTGGTCAGTGCCTTTAGGATGTCAGCATAACGAAACTGCAGTGTGTGGATAGCATTGCGCCTTGATGCCCATCGCGTGGGACAAAGTATTTTCAGTGTTGGCTTTAAAAGCTGATTTTCCAACATTTCCCACTTTTGATGCTTTGGCTGAAGAAAACAAACTCTCTGGACCATGTCCTAGAACTTACTGATCACTGTGATATGTTGACAAGCATCATTTAACACCAAATTCAAATGATGTGCTGCGTAATGTATGTATACAGCATTGGGCTCCATGTCTAAAATCCATCTCTGCACCCCAGAATAAATTCCACTCATGACACTAGCCTCATCATATCCCTGGCCTCTGCATTTTTTAAGCGACAGACCCTTACTTTGGATGAGATCAAGGATTTTCTGATGGAGACCCTCTGCAGTTTGATCAGTGATATTCTGGAAAACTTTCAGTGGCATCAAGGAGTTGATCAACTTTGCTGATATCCTGCGTAGTGTCCATTATGACTGAATAGAATTCTGCCTCCTTTATCTCAGACACGATTTGGTCGTGCACCTTAAGAGACAACAACGCAATCAATTCGTTCAGAATTTTTGGGCTTAAATAATTGACATGGCTTTTTTTATCCAGCAATTCTCGCAACACTGGGTCATACCGGGCTAGCAACTCAATCACTGACAAAAAGTTCCAATTGTTTGGGTTATTCAAATTTTCATTATGCCCTCTGAATGCCAGATTACATGAGGCTAATGTCAGAGTGACAGAATGATTCTTGTCTGATGGGGGCTGATGACTTCCTTGTTCTATGAAGTCCCTCCTTCA
Source organism: Megalobrama amblycephala (assembly GCF_018812025.1). Classification (NCBI taxonomy): domain Eukaryota; kingdom Metazoa; phylum Chordata; class Actinopteri; order Cypriniformes; family Xenocyprididae; genus Megalobrama; species Megalobrama amblycephala. Next base: position 39,567,279 of record NC_063057.1, on the reverse strand, counting down.
GAAATACGTAACGAGTTCTGATTGTGCCAGCGGTTCCTGTGTTGTGATTCGACAGCAGCTTAGCGCTCCTTGCCCGGAAAGGTCACGCCTCTTACCGTAACGTGTCTTTAATTTTACCGGAATCAGACCCGGTGATTGGACTGCGGGATGAAAATAACAGCGTTTCGACGTTTCTTGTGTATTCCTGTGGGCAGAGGTTAGTCAAAAAACTGTTTTAGTGACGTCATTAAAGAAGGAAGTAGAGGGATGTAGTCCAAACTGGCCGTTCGATGTAGGAGACTTCTGTTAAATAAAATATCTCGCTTGGCATTGAACTTTGAGCTTTAAAATTTTACTGATTTTATTTATACTCTAACAACAACATTACACACTAACTAAAGTTTGAAACATGGGATCACGAAGAACGGGACCTTTAAAGGTATTAGCATCTGTGCTGACACCACTAACATTACGCTCCCCAGAACTTGTGTTCGCAGCTGCCTCCCGCTGACTTGGAAGAAATATAGGTGAAATATTTGGTAGTTTTGCATTGAAATGCTCTTTTCGTTGTTGGTTAATTCGTTTTTGGGCTCCACTGATATATTTTCTTTTACTCACTTTTGCACTCATAAGCTTCACTTATAAGCTTCCCTCTCAAAGCAATTCAGGAAATTCCCGATTGTGATTGGATAAAAACAGCAATGACAAATGAAATTGTGATCGGAAAACACGGATAGGCGGCAATTAATACCAAAATAATATACTAATAATATAAATTATATCATATAAAAAGCTTTAGTTATTTATTTAAGTCAATTTTGTGAGGCCCCCCCACCACTTGTGCCCTGCATGACCGTCTGCTACACCACTGCTTCTGGGCAAAAAGTGTAGTTTTTTTCAGTCCGGTTCCGAAAATGGCGAAGTGCGAGGAGCATATCCTTTAATAGAGATGTTTCACCTCATTAATATTATAGCAACGAATGCACTGAAAAGCCCTTGTGCTACTCATATACATCAGACATCAATGCAGAGAGATAGAGAGAGAGGTGTGCACAAAGCTGCTGATGAATCTTTAAAAGATTGCGTCTCGATTCGATTTCATCCCCTACATGATCTAATTCCTAAATTACAACGATTTGCCCGTATATTAAACCTTTGACAAAAATAATATTTCAAAATTCAAATCTGTGTTTGCACTGACGTTGATCTAAAGAGAGTTGTCATGTTTAGATATAAACATATTCACAAACAATCTTTTCAAAAACACAGTATCATTATTTCTGTTACAAATATTCAAATGATCACAGAAGCATATAAAAGGTTATTATTCAAATATAAATGCTGGTGTCTACTTTACTGATCAAAATAAAATAACAACTTCTAATAAATACTGTATCGATTGCATTGTTACGCCACTAGGTGGCAACAAATTACTTAAACTGCATCTATCGCTGAATCATTCTTTTAGAAACAAGTGAAGTCTTTATGAATCCAACTTACAAAATTATTTTGTTTCACCTGTCTGGAGCTTACATGTGTGTTCAAGCATCTTATTTGTGTTGAATTCGTGGTAACACTTTATAATAAGGTTCATTTGCTAACATTAGTAAATTTATTAACTAACATGAACTAACTGTCATGCTAGTTGTGTATAAATACAAGAACACGACAAAGAAGAAGATCAGATAACAGGTAGTTTAATCCACAAGATAATGTCCAACACCGGTTGGCAAGGTACACAACATACACTGACGTATAGACGAGGAGAACAGGGAGATTATATAAGGGAGCTAATGAGGGAGAACGTAATCAAGGAGAACAGAAACAGGTGTGGATGGTTAACTAATCAGGATACACACAATGGGGGCAAATTAACCCTCAGGGGTCTGAGGCTGATTTGGGGCCTGGAGAAGTTTTGACATGCCCTGACATTTGTGCTTTTTTCAGTTGTTCATAAACATATTAATGGAAAAAGTGTCATTACACTGTATTCAGCACAAACTAGGCTACAATAATATGTAAGGAACATGTATGTACATGTTTGTATTTTTGAAGGAATAACGTTTATGCGTGGTTATTGAAAAAACAAAAAACTTAAGTCACTGAAATAAAGCCAAAAAAATGATATTAAATCTGTGTTCACAAGACTTCTGGGTATTGACGGTTGTAGACTAGAGTTTTTGCTTCAAAATTATGTAAAAATTATCATTCCTACTCCATCATATAAAACAATAGAGAGATTTTAATTTTCTAAAACATCTTTGGTCAAGAAACACAGTATGTGTGGAGGCGTGAATAATCATGAATAATGGATGATTCTCACCTGAGAAGACAAAAGAATCACATAAAGAGCTCTAATGACCTGCATATTAATGAGGCCTTTCAGTCAGATAGGCTGTGAAAAAACCCTCTGTTAATCATGTCTCAAGCTCATCATAATGTAAATCAAACATACAGAAAAAACAGCAATACTGTGAAATATTATTACAATTTAAAATAATGGTATTCTATTATTAAAATATAATGCATTTCTATGATACAAAGTGTCTGAACAGTTATGTTACATCTATGGCATTTCATATAGGCTTTTAGCTTAAAAGCATGCACATTTGGAGAAATATTGATAAATTCTCATGTTTATGTAAATTTTCTATACAGAGTATTTATTCATTATTTATTGTCGTCACTGTGAACGCTGGATACTGTGTTTACAATTCATACTTGCAGCCGGAGGGCGCTCTGTGCACTTTTAGTCCACAAATGCCAATGCTAAAGAAGAATAGGCAATCCAGGAAATAACTGAACTCACAGATGCCAGAGATCGCTAACTATGGCTTTTCAAAACACTTTTCAAGACAATAAATACACGATTGAGACGATGTATGCATGTATTGACTGAATTTGCCTCTGAAAAGCGCTGACTCCGTGGGCGTGGCTGCATTAGCGGATAATGAGCTGAATAAAGGACTTCTGACATGGCTCTCTTTTCATACAGATTACATAAACACAGAAGGTTTGTTTTCGATTCGACTTACACGATTTAAAACCTGACATTTCAACGTTTCTTTAGACACAAGTCTAATTTTTTTGTGATTAGTATTCACTAAGTTACAGTTAATTTTCTGAGAACTATCAGATTGGACTTCATTCAGAGGGAGACGAGAGATCACGCATCATGTTAGTTTTCTTTATTTTACAAAAAGCACAACATTTTGTTTTTACTCTGAGTGTACACAAATAAAAGAAGATATTCCACAGATTAAAATGGTGTATAGCTCTTAATTGTATGTGCAACACTGACGGAGTATTTTGAGTCTGGTAACACTTTATAATAACATTCAGTTATAAGTCACTTGTAAATTATTAGTTAATGGTGAACAAATCATTTACAAAACATGATTATATGTTTATAAATGATTGATAAGTGATATGTTAATATTTTATGAATGTTTTATTAATTTCGTTATAGGTCATTTATAAATTATTAGATAATGTTCAACAAATCATTTACAAAACATGAATATACATTCATATTTGATTAATAAGTGATATACTAACATTTTATGAATGTTTTATTAATTTGGCTATAAGTCATTTATAATTTATTAGTTAATGATCAGTGATTAGTTAATGATTATTAGTAAATTATCATTAGTAAATGATCAGTATATGATTTATTGATGAAGTTGTAAGCTGGTCTGTGTTCAAAAGCACAAACATGCAGGTATGCTAAAGCACTATTTTTAAGAAGAGTAATTTATTTGTTTTGAAGTGGATAAACATTTATAAATACCTTACAGTCAGGTGATTCTAATTGATTATATCAAATCCTTTCACTCATCAGCACAGACTTGTGTTCTGTGTGGAGTGTGTGGGGTCTAGTGATGAAGTCAACCTCTGATCCAGATTTACCTTCCACTGAAGCTCACATCAGGTGCACAGAGTTAAACACTCCATGTGTGTCAGAGAAGACAGCTGTCTATACCCTCACCAGTCAGCACTTACACTGCAGTACACACTACAAAGTGTTCAACACCTGTTATAGATGATGTGTAAACGCATGAATAAATAATTTACAAAGCTTTCTGCATCCCCTATTCTAAAGTGTAAACTATTCTTCACTTGTAAATGTGTTACGTATCATTTGTAGACCTTTCTTTCCTGTTACAAATTATTTGTATATGTATACAAGTCATATATAACACTTTCTGCATATCCTATTCTAAAGTGTAAACTATTCATCACTTATAAATGTGTTACATATCATTTGCAGACCTTCTTTATAAATTATGTACAAACTGCAATTTGTAAATTTACCATTTATTTGCCATATGCAAAGTATATCTTTCAGTTACAGGATATAAAAATACGAATCCCGATCTAAGAAATCCGTAAAGCGACAGATCTAGCTCTCCGGGCCACCAAGGAGACGGCCAAATCAATAGGCCGCTCTATGGCAGCCCTGGTGGCCACGGAGAGACATTTATGGCTCAACTTATCAGATATAAAAGAGCGAAGATAAGTCTGTGCTTCTAGATGCACCTGTGTCTCCCCTGGGCCTCTTCGGCGACTCGGTTACATCTGTCGTCGAGAGGTTCCAGGAGGCAAAAAGACAGTCAGGCGGCCTTCCAGAAAGTTCCTTCCCTCGCCGCTCTGCCCCCCGAGGATGCTGAGCGGGAGCAGCCTCGGCCGTCTACAAGCTCCTCGACTGCGCATAGAGCGCAACAGAAACAAAGTGTTGCCACACCCGTGCTCCCCGCAAAGATCTTGGGGACCGGGGAGGGCAACGCAAGCGAAGCCTTCCAAGGGTAAGACAGATCTGCGGACTGTCATTATCGCGAGGAAGGCTTCAAAGAAGAGGTCCTGACATGTCAGGGGGTTCAGGACTCTCTCGAGGGCAGCCCCCTCCGGAGAGGGTCTTGTAAAATTAAAATCTATAATACTAACCCCTCTTCAGCGCCCTCATGGGGCCGTTCTGTCCAACCCCGCCGTCCCGTGTGCGTCGGGCGCAGCGGTCCCCACCGACCCTCTGAGGAGGGTCCGGTCAGCACGCTTGATTCGACTTCTGTCCCTGCCGGTGCGCCGCTCCAGGGCATCGAGCCAAGTGCTCAAAAAACACCAGAGACCAGTCCTCGAGAGACTTGGTTCCCTTAGTAGAATATTCTGGAAGAATGGAAACGTCTTCCCAATATTTCTCAAGTGGGTGCTGCAGATGATAGAAAAGGGTTACAAAATACAATTCAGGTTCTCGCCCGCCCCAGTTCAACGGGGTCCTCCCTACAGTGGTGGACCCCCAGCAGTCTCTGGTTATGGAACAAGAAGTTATGACACTTTTGCAAAAAGGAGCTATAGAGAGGGTTCCTCCTCCCGGCAAACAGTCAGGGTTTTACAGCCGCTACTTCATAGTTCTGAAGAAGGATGGAGGGTTGCGTCCTATTCTAGATTTACGCATGTTAAATCGCTCAGTACAAAAGCTCAAGTTCAAGATGCTTACACTCAGACAGATCACCACACAGATCAGGTCCGAGGACTGGTTCGTGACAATAGATCTGAAAGACGCGTACTTTCATGTGTCAATCCATCCTTCACATTGGAAGTTCCTCAGGTTCGCTTTCAGGGTCGAAGCTTACCAATACAAGGTTCTTCCGTTCGGCCTATCTCTTTCACCCCGCACCTTCACAAAGTGCGTGGATGCGGCTCTGGCTCCGCTGAGACTCCAGGGCATCCGCGTGCTGAATTATATTGACGACTGGTTGATTCTGGCTCAATCAGAGCAACAGGCAGTTCAACATCGAGATGTAGTTCTGTCACACATGAGAAGGTTAGGGTTGAGACTCAATACCAAGAAGAGTGTGCTTCTTCCAGCTCAAACTACCAGCTATCTAGGGGTAGTTTGGAATTCCACGACGATGCAGGCACATCTGTCTCCTGCCCGGGTGAATTCTATTCTCTCAACCATGAAAGGGGTGATGTTAGGCCAGTCACTCACTGTAAAACAGTTTCAGAAACTGTTAGGTCTGATGGCAGCCGCTTCCAACGTGATACCTTTTGGTCTGCTGCACATGAGACCGTTACAGTGGTGGCTCAGAACCAGGGGGTTTTCTCCGAGGGGAAATCCTTTTCGCACAATCAAGGTCACGCGGCGATGCCTTCGCGCCTTGGCAGTGTGGAAGAAACCCTGGTTTCTGTCCCAAGGTCCTGTGTTGGGGGCTCCTTGTCGTCGCAAAATGCTAACGATGGATGCGTCTCTCACAGGCTGGGGGGCGATCATGAGTGGTCGCTCAGCTCAGGGTCTTTGGGGGACCATCATCGTTCTTGGCATATAAATCAGCTGGAGATGATGGCGGTATTTCGAGCACTCAAATACTTCCTCCCAGACCTAAGGGGCCATCACGTGTTAGTTCGTACAGACAACATGTCGGTGGTCTCCTATATCAACCATCAGGGGGGTCTGAGGTCTCGTCAGCTGTGCAAATTATCACATCAGATCCTCCTATGGTCCCAGGGGAAATTTCTCTCTCTGAGAGCAGCTTATATCCCGGGACATCAAAATGTGGGAGCAGACATCTGTCGAGGCAGGTGCCGAGGCCCGGGGAATGGAGGCTCCACCCCGAAGTGGTGGAACTAATTTGGAAAAAGTTCGGTCGTGCACAAGTCGACCTATTTGCCTCAGAGGAGTGTCTCACTGCCCGCTGTGGTTTTCTCTGGCATCCAGCCCTCTGGGGTTGGATGCTATGTACAGACGTGGCCGAGGCTGCGCCTGTATGCATTTCCCCCGATCGCTCTGCTCCCCGGAGTTCTGGAGAGGGTTCGACCAGGACGGGATCCGTCCTAATATTGGTAGCCCCGTTCTGGCCGACCCGGATATGGTTCACGGATCTAGTATCCCTCTTAGAAGGCTCCCCCATGGAGATTCCTGATCAGGCAGGACCTTCTGTCTCAAGCGGGCGGCTCAATAGTTCACCCCCGCCCAGGAGATATGGGAAACTGTGGGCCTGGCCCCTGAGGGGGCCGAGCTCGTAGAATCCGGTCTCTCAACCGAGGTTGTAGAGACCATTCTCCACTCCAGAGCTCCATCCACGAGAAAACTGTTATGCGTATAAGTGGAAGCTGTTTGCTACTTGGTGTAGCCGACTACAGGTGGATCCGTTCCACTCCTCCATCAGTCTCATGTACTGCAATTACTCCAAGAAAAATTCTCGGATGGTTTAACCCCTTCTACATTGAAGGTATATATTGCAGCGATTTCTGCTTATCACGCTAAAATAGAAGGCGTTTCTGTGGGTAGAGAACCCCCTTTAGTCATACGTTTTCTCCGTGGTACTCAGAGGCTGAGGCCTGCGTGGTACGCACAAAAACTACGTCCTGGGACCTAGCCATTGTGTTGGAAGGGTTAGCTGCGGCTCCCTTTGAACCTTTGGAAGAAGTGTCTGAGAAGTTTCCTCACTTTGAAAACCATATTTCTTCTGGCCATAACATCTCCTCAAAAGAATTGGAGATTTACAAGCACTATCCGTTGCTCCTTCATGTTAGACTTTGCACCTGGTAATGGTCAAAGCTTTCTCTACATCCTAGACCTGGGTATATGTTCCCAAAGGTCCCTACAAGTGTCCCGGGGCCGATTGTGCTGCGCAGGCCTTTTGTCCTACACCTTTTTACAAATGCGGATCAGGAAAAACTAAATCTGCTCTGCCCAGTGAGGGCTTTAGACGCTTACGTCCACAGAGCTGCCCTGTGGCGAAAATCTGAACAATTATTTGTATGTTACGGATCTCCTAACAAAGGAGGTCCGGCGTCCAAGCAGAGAATGAGTAAGTGAGGTGGTCGAGGCCATCTCGCTTGCCTATGAAAGTCCTCCGGGCAGCCTTCTCCGTTGGCTGTCCGGGCACATTCCACCAGGGGTATGGCTGCCTCAAAGGCTTTGATGTCGGGGGTTCCCCTCAATGACATATGTGAGGCTGCTGGGTGGTTGTCTCAGCATACCTTTATTAGGTTCTTATAACCTTGATTTGGGGCTCCACTCCAGGGTCCTCAGTACTGTCGTCCTGAAAGATAACAGACATGGCATTGGTCTTATGGCCTAGTTGGGATAGCGTTCCCAAAGCGCTTACGCAGCGTCGATGTTCCCATGAAAGGGAACGTCTCGGGTTACGTCTGTAACCCTGGTTCCCTGAATAAGGGAACGAGACGCTGCGTAGCTTAGCCATACTCTCCCAGCACGCCTGTGAGCGTCTGCTTCATCCCTATTTCAGAAGCTGGCGTTCTTTGTTCTCAAGGGTGCTTTATAGTTTCCTGGTCCGTGACGTCACCCGCTCTGACGTCCCGTCACTATTGGTTCGATTTCACGAGTGCTTCAAGACGTAACACGCAGAGGCGTTCCCAAAGCGCTTACGCAGCGTCTCGTTCCCTTATTCAGGGGAACCAGGGTTACAGACGTAACCCGAGACGTTTTCTAGGGGGTACGGGGGCATGCTCCCCGAGAAAATTTAGATTTCCTTGGTGTACATATGTGCATTTTTAAGATGTTAAGACCAACAAATTGGATAACAATAGCTTTAAAACCATGTCAACAAATACATGTATGCATGCATAGTTTTGAGGCAGCTTTAATCGCATGTTTGGCAATTTCATTTTCAAACGACGGTCATTGATCGTAGTATCTATTGCGCTTTATTTTAGCTATAATAAAGTAATTATGCAGCGCGCGCCGGTACATTTGTGCATGCAATTCTTGAGTGCGGGCCACGAGCACAGTATAATGACTGATTGGACAGTCGTGTTATTTTTTCTAAGTTTTACCGACATAGCCTGACATCATCTCATCTGACCGCAGTTCACTGCTGTTTAACTGAAGCTCGTCGTCACCTGCACCTTTTCCGCGCTCGTTTGACTTGCGCCTGGCGCTGAGACGAAGTCGGAATGCGTGTCTGAAAAGTGTCCCGTTTGTTGTGGTCGTAAAGAGACAGTTCTATATAAACGCAGCGTTTTACTTGGCAATGTTTTAAAAAAAAACGATTTTTATTTTTGGTATTTTATATGCTCTGTTGGTGGTTTGTGGAGTAGCATCACCCGGGAGGGATTTTTTTTATCCCCACCAGGGATAAAAATAATCCAGCAGAGGCAGGGATATACAGACCAGACCATAAACCATTTTGATTACACTCATGCTGATATTGTACTATTTGATGATAAGTAGTGGTTCGCTAAATATAATAATTCAATAAGCATTTAGGCTACAATAAGCACTTAACTTTTAATATATAACTTTAAAAATATATATTAAATAGATAATAAAAATATCTAGATAGCTGGCTGACTAAAGTAGGCTAAGTTTGAAAATTATATCATTTGTACATGGAGTTATTAAAGATACTTAATTTACAATTTATAGGTGTTGTTTTAACAGTCAGTTATGTAAATTTGATGGTTAATAGCTTCTAGCAACATTAAATCCAGGAGAGAAGACAATTCTAAAGAAAAAGCATGTTTGATTTACATATAACAAAGTTTGAGCGCGCACAGCCGAGCACGCAATATCTGAGCGAGAGCAAATAACGCCACGGAAACTGCCTCAAATTAACTATAATGACGAGAAGAAAGCTGTGTGCTTTTTTCTCTAACGACTTTTTATTGGTTAAAACGAATGGAGAGTTAGGAGCCCAAGCACCCACCGGATTTCACTGCATTGAGATGCCTCGGGTGCCGCTTCACATTGCCACTCATCGCATAATAACAAACTCTCACGCGCAAAGATAACAACAATAGAAGCTACGTGCAACACGTGAAATAATCAAACTAATAAGTCTAAAAGCAGCTGTTGCATTTTACCGCGCAGCATATGCATCAGTGTAACAAATCAACATAAAAAATAAAAAAATCGCTCAGAAATCTGGGGGGGCCTGCATGATAATGAGGGGGCCTAGGCCCCCTCAGGCCCCCCCGTGGCTATGCCACTGCTATTACTATATACTAGGGGTGTGACGAGACAGGTATCTCACGAGACGAGACGAGACTCGAGACTGAGTTCACGAGACGAGACAAGATTTTTACACACTATTTTTAAGAAATCCTCAATGGTGAAATCATGACTAGAAAAAATATTCTGCAGGTGTATTTGAAATGTTTTAACTAATCATTTTGTAATGAATGTCATTTCAGTTCTACTTTCTGAGTGTGAATTATCATATGCAGTAAAAGACAACAATACTCAAGCACTGTAAAAGATTTTGCTACTAACTCAACTGACTTCTCTTCTGTATGATTTCAGTCTCTTCAGACCTTACTGTACATGATTTATGAGCTTCTACAACTTTAGACCTCCTAACTGAACTCCTTTCCACAAACTGATCATAGAAATAAAAACAGTATGAATAAAAATGTTAACACTTTACAATAAGGTCTCATTTATTAACATTAATGTATTAACCAACATCAACTAACAATGAGCAATATATTTGCTACAGTATTTATTAATCTTTGTTTATGTTAGTTGATAAAAATAGTCATTCATTGTTAGTTCATGATAGTTCACAGTGCATTAACTAATGTTAACAAATGAAACCTTATTGTTTGTGCTTAATAAGATTAAGAGAAAACTGTTATTCTTTTTCATGGTAACACTTTACATTAAGTGCAACCATAATCACACTCTCTCAATATTCAAAGTGCAAATAAGACCACATTTTTCTTTGATACAGAGCTGAGAGATGGTTACAACTACACTGCCCAGCCTAAAATAGCTTTCATATTGAGAGATATCTGTATTCATCAGGGAGCCGCTTTCAAAATGCGGGGTATTGAGATCGCGTTTGAATGCGCGCTCCTGTTTACTTTCACTTTCAGCGATCGCGCATAACTCTGTAAATATGGAGCGGTGGCGTCCGTTATCCAACTGAATTAAATGTTTTTTTATTTAAACACAAAGCAAAATGACAGTGGACGCGTAATGTAAACCTAGCGGTGGCATATTCTTTCCTAATCATCCTAACCACTCTGTCATGGCAACATCACGAGACTACTTTTCGCCTCGACGAGAAATCTCGTCACAGTTTAGTCTCGCGAGATTTCGTGACACGAGATCTCGTCACACCCCTACTATGTACTATATTTTACTTTGAGCCCGTAACTCACCCCTTATACCTAAACATGACCACTTTTTAGCCACTTCACAAAAATAAAAACGCAATACAGATATATTTACAGTGACTGTTATCTGTTTATATACTGTTGTATAAAAAGTATAATTTTAAGCTCCCTACTCCACCCTATTACCTTAAGCATAACCATTTTGACAATATACGTAACGTTAGTGTAACAGGCAGATAAATGTACGTTAGTCACAATAATTTATTTAAAACATTACAAAAAGCAGTATACAGAACAGACAAAACGACGCGTGTGCTACATTACCAGCGAAATGACAGCAAATCATAATTTTGTGTGAGTAACAGAATTAAATTAAAGTGTTTAATCGCTGCAAACATTCCTCTGATCTGCATTTCCATCCTTTTAAGTGTAGCGTTGAATCTAACACAGCAACTTAAATTCGGTACGTCGCAAACACTCTATGGTAGTCGCAAATCACATGTGACAGCCAATAAGGAGCGAGGTTTGACGTCACTGCCGCAAATCTGTGTTGTATTCTTAGACGCGCCAATTTTAATTTGAAAGTTATGAAACAGCAGATTGATGCGATTATTAATGTATAATGGTTATATTACGTTATAAGAATGTTTTCCTCACACAATGGCATCGTACGACTTCTGAAGACTTGAAAATAATGCACGAAATAATGGACTACGTTTATGATCAGTTTATGGTGCGTTTTCATGTTATGGTGAGGAGCTGTTCCATGAAAAGCAAGATAAAAATTAAATGATTAAGTGCTGGTTAAACGGTGGCAGAGTGTTGATTTATTTATTTATTTATTTTTTAAATAATGTAAATTTTAGGCTTGGGTAAAGTGATGGAGTGAGATGATAATGTAACAGGAACATCTGCAAATGATGTGTAACACATTTATAAGTGATGAGTAGTTTACACTTTAGAATAGGGTATGCAGAAAGTGTTATAAATGACTTGTATACATATACAAATAATTTGTAACAGGAAAGAAATGTCTACAAATTATGTGTAACACATTTATAAGTGATGAATAGTTTACACTTTAGAATAGGGTATGCAGAAAGTGTTATAAATGACTTGTATACATATACAAATAATTTGTAACAGGAAAGAAATGTCTACAAATGATGTGTAACAAATTTATAAGTGATGAATAGTTTACACTTTAGAATAGGGTATGCAGAAAGTGTTATAAATGACTTGTATACATATACAAATAATTTGTAAAAGGTAAGAAAGGTCTATAAATGATATATAACACATTTACAAGTGAAGAATAGTTTACACTAGAATAGGGGATGCAGAAAGCTTTGTAAATGATTTATTCATGTGTTTACACATCATCTATAACAGGTGTTGAACACTTTGTAGTGTGTACAGCAGTGTAAGTGCTGACTGGTGAGGGTATAGACAGCTGTCTTCTCTGACACACATGGAGTGTTTAACTCTGTGCACCTGATGTGAGCTTCAGTGGAAGGTAAATCTGGATCAGAGGTTGACTTCATCACTAGACCCCACACACTCCACACAGAACACAAGTCTGTGCTGATGAGTGAAAGGATTTAATATAATCATCTGGAATCACCTGACTGTACAGCATTTATAAATGTTTATCCACTTAAAAACAAATAAATTACTCTTCTTAAAAATAGTGCTTTAGCATACCTGCATGGTTGTGCTTTTGAACACAGACCAGCTTACAACTTCATCAATAAATCATATACTGAGCATTTACTAATGGTTTGTTCTTCATTTGTTCATGATTAACAATTGTTTATTGAGATAATGATACTAAAACAATTTTGTCATAGATACTTCAGTTATTATAAGTGATAAATAATGTCTTGGCTAATAACTTATAAACCATCTACTAATGATCTGTTTGATTTATTTAGTTAAGATAACTTACAACACATTTGTAAATTGTTAGCATAACACTTGTTAATCATTTATGAACGTATATTGTAATGATTCGTTCATCATTAACTAATAACTTATAAGTGTCTCATAACTGAACTAATAAAACATTCATAAAATGTTAACATATCATTTATTGATCATTTATGAACTTATAGCCATGTTTTGTAAATGATTTGTTCATAATTAACAAATAATTTATAAATGACTTATAACTGAATTTATAAAACATTCATAAAATATTAGTATATCACTTATCAATCATTTATAAATATTTATTCATGTTTTGTAAATGATTTGTTAATCATTAACTAATAATTCATAAATTACTTATAACTGAACGTTATTATAAAGTGTTACCTTGAGTCTCTTTCACACTGGTTAGAAAAAAACTGCGGTGATCACGCCGGCGTGACCGCCGACCCGAGGGAGTGACATGACAAGACATGACAGAACTAACAAAAGTCCATGAGTGTTACAGAGGGAGGGTGCTCAGGTGGAGGACGAGGAGCAGGTGAAGGGTAGGCAGAACGACAGGCAGACGACCCAACAGGAGACAGGAGGGACCAGGGTGGAGCAGATGGTGGGAGGAGCCAAGGAGACAGGAGGAACTTGGAGCAGGAGGAGTAAGCTTGGACCCAGACTGCAGCCAGGCAGGCTGCCCATGGTGGAGCCGATGGAGGGAGGAGCCATGGTGGAGGAAGGGCTGATGACCCCAGGGTGGCAACTGACTGAGGCAGAGCAGGTGGAAGAGGAGACCAAGGTGTAGCCGGAACGGTGAAGAGCCAAGGCGATGCTGAGGATCCGACGGGACATGGCAATGCTGACGGCTCTGGCGACCGAGGCGCAGGCGGAGATCTAGAAGGCCATGGTGCAGCCGGAGTGACAGAGGACCAAGGTGGAGCTAGAGGGAGTGAGGAAGCCAACGGAGCCAGAGGGACGAAAGGATGAGGCGAAGCCAGAGCAGTGCAGTCCAGAGGCAAGGGCAGGCTGACGAACAACCAAGCCCAGCAGAGCTGGTGGACTGATAGGCCACAGTGGAGATGAGGGAGGTTTGAGCCAAGGAGGAGCTAGTGGACTAACGGGCCGAGGTGGAGTCCTGGTCGCTGAGGCTGGAGACGGAGACTGGGGATTCACTGACCACAATGTAGCTGTAGACTGGCAGAACCATGGCGAGGCCGCATCACCTGTGGTGGACTGAGTGTGAGCAGAGGGGCTGACAGGATGTAGCGGAGACAGAGATGATGGATGGTGGATGATGGGAGGAGGAGGGAGAGGGAGGCTGGGTGGGAATTTGGGACTGGCTGGGAGTACAGAGGCTGTGTGCGCTGCCCACACACACATTATAGTAACTCCCAGCATAGGGAGAGACACAGTCAGGCGTACGATCTCCATAATCGTGATGGGACAGGCAGGCAGTTCAGCATCGACAGTCAGTTCAGCACAGACAGGCAGTTCAGATGATGACAAAAGACAGGTTACTTCAGAATAGAAATCAATAAAATCCATTACCCCAGAGCCCTTGCTCACCCTCAGCGGCGTTACAGTGGGCGGTGCTTTCCTCCATGCCCTCGCAGTTTGTACAGTTGAATTCCAGCAGGAAAAATAAATGATGTCACTTCTTGAAAATGGTCTCAATGAAATTGCAGTCAGTTTTGCAAAGCGAGAAAGTACATACTAACAAGGTGGAAGATAACTTTAGGGACACAGTGATTGAAGAAAATTGTAAAAAAAACATAACAAAAAAAATATATTTTCACATGATTTATATATATATGGTGAGAAGCAGTTTAGCCTAGTCATTAACATAATTTAAAAATATTGTGAGGTTTTTATCATTTCATGGTTTATATTTCTTGTGGAAGTTGATTACTTTGCACTGAGGACATGATAAAATTGAATGATATCAATAAAAAGGTGTGTAATACAAAATAGTACTTTTAATGTCTATTATCTCTGTTTAAGTGATAAAGAAGATCTAAATATGCAATTTAAGAGAAAATGAGTAAATAAATCATTGAGACAGAAAAGTCACTGTATAACAGGAATGACCCACTCTTGTCATCCGAAGCACAACTGCACATACATCTAGAAGCACTTCGATTGAGACTATCGGCTCAGACAGTTAGAAGATATTTAAAAATATGTTCTAAACAAAAAAAAAACAAAAAAACCCCCCAAAAATTATATATATATATATATATATATATATATATATATATATATATATATATATATATATATATATATATATCTTTTTTTTTGCTTTGTTTAGAACATATTTTTAAATATCTTCTAACTGTCTGAGCCGATATATATATATATATATATTTCAGTTATACAAGGAATATTTTAGTGATATCTATGAAGAAAACAGATATATAGGCTGTAATATAGACATAATGGTCTTCTCAAGTAATTGTATGAACTTCAGGATAAAGCCCCGCCTTCTTCCGGTTTTATCTGAATACAGATATGATAATTTTGAGATTGTTACAGCTAGTGGCTCCGCCACTATCTGTATCTAATATCCAAAAACCAAGAGAACAATGTATCTTGTTGAATTGGGAACTCCATGAATTTTTGGTTTCCAAGAATGTTTAAATCCAGAGAAATAAGCAATTTTAACCAGGGCATGGACCATGTCCGTGCGTTGCCTATCAATGACATAATGCCGCGTTACACTCGGTTTCCCATTTTATTTTGTAGAAACTATGGAAACACCAAAGTTGCTTTAATATACAGTATTATGTGTTTTATTAGACAGGTGAACTGTTTTGATGGATATTCATGACAGAAAACTAATTATGTTACATAGTTCAACACAAGTCCATGTTTTACCATGCCCAATCGATCTAGCTTACTGCAGAGTGCAACAGGAGTCTCATAGTAGCTGCCGAGTGAAAGCAGAGTAGCACTATAACAACTTTTATCACACAAATGTATCTAATATGATAAAACAGTGCTGCATTACCCCACATACTGTAAGCTTGGCTGGAAAAAGCGGAAGCAGCGACTGTGGCATAATAAAAGTTCCACCGTTCTCGAGACGTGTGTCACGCTCGTCTCTCGTTAGCAAATGCTCCAGTGGCCTCGTTTCAGCTCGCACAGCACTTGGCCCTGCTCTGCTTCATACTACAGTAAAGTTAAAAATCTCATCCATGAACATAATTCTGCCCAAGTCCCGTCCTGATTCTTTTCCATAGGCTGTGAGGTGAAGACAACACCCATGATTCTGCGAAATCAAGATGTCATCAAGCTACTCCTTTGTTTTGAATAAGCGACCTCAAGCGGCGAAGATTTACATAGTGTGCCTTTAACAATGTAGTTAATGTTCTATTTATTTAAACCAAGTATATTTCATATCAAAAGAGCCCTTTAAGCATTTTTTAAGCAGTTCAGTCTTTAGTTGCTTGTAGCTGCTGATAGTGTTAGCCCTACTCTCCAGTACCGAGGACACGTGTCTAAACAAATAGTACACAACCTCACATTCCAAAATTTGGTCCCTTCTACACATTTAAAAAAAAATTTGATGAGCTCTCACTAACTGCAGGACTAACTTCAGCTGTTGGTAACCGTGGCATGAGAAAAACTCGTGCTGTTATTTTAAGCAACGCCATCAGCGATCAACCAAATCCCATAGGGTGTTTATCAGTGAGAGATGAACCAAATCCCATCAGTGCCCCATCCTCATAGCAAGCAGCATTAGAGAAAGCTTTCACACTCATTTTTGTGTGTGTGTAAACACATATTTCTCAATTTTTAGTGACTGACGGAATTTCTTTTTTATTATTTTGCCAAAGAAATTACACTTTAAGCAACATTCTTTCTCAATAATAAGATTATTTCTAATTCATCATGTAAAACAAAAGAAATGTAGCACAAAGTGAAACAGAGATGGATGATACAGCTTCTGCTAAAACTGATAAATGGATAACAATGTACAAAACGCACTAACATGTTACACTAATTGAAAAAGCAGGGTGACAGGTGCTCCATACACAGTCTTTGGAAAAGAGATTTTCTGGGGACTTAGCTAATAGTTTTGTCTTGTGTTTGGTGAAGAGAAGGGGGGTTGGATAATTGAAAAATAAGGTAATTGGAAGCACTAAATGTGTGATAGACATATCGAGTCCAGCAAAAAATAATCTATTTTTTTATTATACAGCACTAATTAATTCAATGATCTCACAACTCAACCAGCGTTGAGTGTTGACATACCAATCATTCATATAGTATGTCTTCTCCGTTAAACATTGTTTTCATATTGTTTTGCAGGTCACATGGGCTTTGTCATATATACGAGTCCACTAGTACTGACAAAATACCAAAGTGGCAAAGACATTGGCTGACAGCTGAGAGTGACATCACATGTGTGTTTGTGTGTCATCAGTCAACCATACACACACCTTGAGGATTACAGATGATTTAAGCAACATTTTTACGTCTATGCATCCACATGGTTATTAAAATTCCTGCACACACAAATAGCCCCAAAATTCTCATGAGCTGCCTGGACTAAATCACTGTTCAGTAGATATCCATAGATATAAATACCTCAGAGCCCATATGTTTGTGTATGTGTGTGGTTTGAACAAAATGGTTCAGGGGTCACAGTGTACAGGATGGACATATTGTGCCACAGTTGATCCATTATCAGAATATAATATAACATCATACTTACTGCACCCTACATTAAATCCAGAAAGTAAAACAGAGGGAGGAGAGAAGCAAAGAAACATATAGTTGGCATGAAGGAGAGAATTTGGAAATGAATTCTATTCTTGATGTATAAAACTGACATCAAAGCACAGTGACAAGTACGGATGTGCAGAAAAGCAAACGCCCTGGGTAAAATCTGACACAAAAATCTAATTTCGCACCCTGCTCTGTCCATCTCTCTCAGATTCATCTGTATGTCAGCTAGCGGCACACATTCAGAGCATGCTAAATATTATATTCCCTTTCCTTGTTAATGCTAATCCCACCAGCAACAGCCATTAAGCATCTCCAGAATCATAACTTATGCAACTTTATCTTTGATTGATCAAGGCACAGGCAAGCACATGATGTGGTCTGTGTTCAGAATAGAATACCAGCTTACTCCATTGTAAAAAGTGGTAACCTGCAATTGTTACCTTAAAGAGCTGTTTCTACCACGGATGTAACCCGTAAAAATAGTTTTGTTGGTGAGTTGGTGTAAGTGAATCATTTATGCAATGAAATGACAATGTCAACACAATTTTACAAATTTGTGTATTACATTGTGACAAATGACCACATCACATTGCACTGGTAGAGGAGTCCTTATCATTTTGAAAATACATAAGATTATGATTACTTTTTATTGGAATTTTGGCAGATAAAAATGAGAGATGATAAATAAACATTGTTTGTCACCAGAAATGGACTGGATAGGTTATCTGGGTGTGCAATTTTGGTTTAGTGCACAGTATAAATAATGTATGCTTCAAAAAGAGCAATAGTAGTGTTCTGGTCCCTAGCTCAAATATATACTTTAAATGTAAGTCTATGGGAAATATATATACTTTCTTTTAACTATTATGCACTAGATGGAAATAGTACATTTGTTTGCTGTCGGTTATGGGGTTGTTCAAATAACAATTGTGATGCTAACACCATGGTAACACGTTCTTTTACATGTTAAATGTACTTACTCCAGTTATAACAGTAAATTATGCATATTTAAAACTAACCTGAAACCAAACCCTAACCCTATAGTTGTTACGTGTAGCTGGTGCAGAGATGAGGCAGATGCGGATTTCCACAATCATAAACACTTCTTTAATAAACAAGGCAGGAGTAACCAAACATACACTTAACATAAACAGAGAACGGACGAGGAGTGGAGGGAGTGAGTGCAATATATGGGGAGTGCTGACAATAGAGTCCAGGTGCAGGTGATGAGTGCTGATAAGGAGCTGACGAGGGAAGTGAGTGCAGGTGTGGAAACAGGAGGATTATGGGATATGAAGTCCAGGGAAACAAGGGTTCTGTGACATTACCCCCCCCTCCCGGTAGGCGCGTCCTCGCGCCGTAGATGAAACAACCGGGAGGGGGGCGGGCGCCCTGGAGACCTCAAGCTGGTGCAGGGGGAGCAGCAAACTGGAGTGGAGGTCTCCAGGGCAGGTTCAAAAGCCATGGCGGGTCAGGGGCTGAAGGCAGCCATGGCGGGTCAGGGGCTGAAGGCAGCCATGGCGGGTCAGGGGCTGAAGGCAGCCATGGCGGGTCAGGGGCTGAAGGCAGCCATGGCGGGTCAGGGGCTGAAGGCAGCCATGGCGGGTCAGGGGCTGAAGGCAGCCATGGCGGGTCAGGGCTGAAGGCAGCCATGGCGGGTCAGGGGCTGAAGGCAGCCATGGCGGGTCAGGGGCTGAAGGCAGCCATGGCGGGTCAGGGGCTGAAGGCAGCCATGGCGGGTCAGGGGCTGAAGGCAGCCATGGCGGGTCAGGGGCTGAAGGCAGCCATGGCGGGTCAGGGGCTGAAGGCAGCCATGGCGGGTCAGGGGCTGAAGGCAGCCATGGCGGGTCAGGGCTGAAGGCAGCCATGGCGGGTCAGGGGCTGAAGGCAGCCATGGCGGGTCAGGGGCTGAAGGCAGCCATGGCGGGTCAGGGGCTGAAGGCAGCCATGGCGGGTCAGGGGCTGAAGGCAGCCATGGCGGGTCAGGGGCTGAAGGCAGCCATGGCGGGTCAGGGGCTGAAGGCAGCCATGGCGGGTCAGGGGCTGAAGGCAGCCATGGCGGGTCAGGGGCAGCAGGCAGACATGCAGCGGGCATACATGGCGGGTCAGGTGCAGCGGGCAGCCATGGCGGGTCAGGAGCCGAAGCCTACGAGGCGTTGAGCCCAGGCGTCGCTGAAGGACTGGCGGGTGATGGCGCAACCGAAGGCTCCGCCGACCGAAGCGCAGCCGGGGCTCCAGAAGGCCGCAGTGGAAGCAGGAGGACAGCCAACAAAACGAACACCGGGGGAATGAGGAGGCCAACAGAAACCGAGGGACGGAGTGACGGAGCGGAGACGGAGGAGTGAAGTCCAGAGGGGATGGCAGGCTGACAAGTGGACAAGGTGTGAGTGGAGGCAGGATGGATACTGGTGAAGCTGGTGGACTGATGGGCAACGGTGGAGCAGAGGGAGGTTGGAGCCGGGGTGAAGGTAATCGCCCAGAGGTCCGAGGTGGAGATCTGGGCGAGGGGGCTTGAGGTGAAGGTTCAATGAAGACACACATGGGAGGCGGGAGAGGGAGGCAGGGAGGGAAAACAGTCTTTACAAAGTTCATAATTGGAGCAGCTGGCTCGGCGGCGGCGGAGACTGGCGCTGCTTGCTCGGCGGCGGAGACTGGCGCTGCTTGCTCGGCGGCGGAGACTGGCGCTGCTTGCTCGGTGGCGGAGACTGGAGAACTTGGCTCGGCGGAGACTGGAGGACTTGGCTCGGCGGAGACTGGAGAACTTGGCTCTGTCCAAAAGTCTATAAGCCAGGCCACCTCACTTGGTGGCTCGCACAGGGTTGGAGCTGCAGGCTCGGAAAGGGCTGGAGCGGGCTCTGGAGATACTGGAGTGGGCTCTGGAGAGACTGGAGCGGGCTCTAGAGAGACTGGAGCCGCTTTCTTCCTCCTCCTCCGCTTACTGGGCGCAGTAGAGGAATGTGGGTCCAGCATGGGGCAGGCCGGAAGTTCGCTGGAAGGGTATGCGGAGGAAGACGGAGCTTGGCAGACTGGCCGGGCTGACTGTGTTTTTGGAAGGACTGGACGAGAGGAACACCCAACTTTCTGAACCTCTTGGACTAAGAATTCGGAGCAATTTAAATACAAAACTAAATTTATAGCATCAGTTAAGGAAACATAATCGTTAGGTTCAATAAAGCGAATAGTGTTCTCATCCAGTCCATCCAAAAACAGGTCGATCAACTGAGCATCCGACCAATCTGTCAAATAAGCGAGCTCTACGAACTCCTCCACATACCTCTCCAGCGAACGACCAACCTGCAGGAGCCCGATGAGGCGATCGCCGGCCGACAGATGGGAGAGAGGCGTTGGAGGAGCAGGAGCCAGATAGATGAAAGAAGAATCCATCCTTTTCTTTTTTCTTCCTGTGGAAATCCTGCGGTTTAAAGATCCGTTCTTCTGTTACGTGTAGCTGGTGCAGAGATGAGGCAGATGCGGATTTCCACAATCATAAACACTTCTTTAATAAACAAGGCAGGAGTAACCAAACATACACTTAACATAAACAGAGAACGGACGAGGAGTGGAGGGAGTGAGTGCAATATATGGGGAGTGCTGACAATAGAGTCCAGGTGCAGGTGATGAGTGCTGATAAGGAGCTGACGAGGGAAGTGAGTGCAGGTGTGGAAACAGGAGGATTATGGGATATGAAGTCCAGGGAAACAAGGGTTCTGTGACAATAGTAAGTACATATTGTTAATTAATATTTAGGCCTGTTAACACCAAAAATGATAACTATAAATATTGTGGCGATGACACTGTTTATTCTCTGTTATAAATGTGTTTTACTTAATTCAGCTGCTGTTGGGAGGAGGTGTTGAGGAGGAAAAAGAGTTAGGAGGGAGGGGCTAACACAGCACGCGGGGAGTAAAGAAGAATTGAGTTGAACGTTAGTCAAGCAGAAGAAACGTTAGTGAAGCTCTTTCGTTTTATTATTTTTGGGGAAGTTAAGACACCTCCTGATACCCATGTTTTAGTTTGTAAATGTTCAGGAAATAAACCACAGCCCAAACTGGATTCTCGTCTCCTGTCTGTTTCTCCTGGGACAGTGCAAAATGCCACATTATAACCATAATGATAACTATATTAGTGTCCACACAAGCAGACAATATCGTTTTGTTTATTATATGCACGCACTGCAGGTTTGTTGTCTGTCACTTTAATTGCTCAAGCTCTATAAAAAGGAGTGGCTTCTGATAAATTGTTATGAAATTGATTCCAGCAATATCATTTCTCTGTGCCGTTATCATTGTAGTTATTGTCTTTCCTTGGTGTGAACAGGCCTTAACTCAGTACTTACTTGTGTAATTAGTAACAAAGAAAACCCTAAAATAAAGTAAAACCAACACCAATAATGAGTTGGCTCTAAAAGTAAATATTGGTCAAGAGAAGATGCACAGAAAGTAAACCAAATGATGATAGGCTTTCTGTGGATAGCCACACTTCACAGTCAAAAGGGAATCAATAAGGTGAAGTATGACATGATTCAAGGACTTTCTGTAATGGTTTGAAGAGAGCTCTGCAGGGAGACAGAGAACTGGCTTTTGAACACGGCAGTTTAACATAAATCAATCTTTTCTCCTCTGACTGGATAAACAACAACATGCAATAAGTGAACATACATCATATTGTTATCAAGGTGCTCACGTAGAAAATGCAATTTTGAGTCTAACTTGGGCCATTTCTCCATCCAGTTCCCCCTTCCAATTAACATTAATTTCTGTCCTTACTTAACTATCAATAGAGTCCAAGCTGTTCCTGCTGTTCTTTAGCAAGAAAGCGGAAGATGATTTATGCTGCCAAGCACATCACTGAAAAATATATTACTATATACTATAAAATACATATACGCAACCTTTGCTACGGCAAAGGGGGAGATTTTTACTGAATAATGATTTGCGCCTGCCTTTTTATTTGTGTGACTTCAGAAGATTCATACATGAGTTGTATGGATTTCATTTATCATGTTTTTACAGTGTTTTTTTTTACAGTATTGCGTTAAAGAAGTCAGGTTTAGATCAACATTTTAGGGAGTGAAGAATGAGAGAAATTTTTGCAATAAATGACTAAAATGATTCAATACAAATTTAAATATTATCAAGCATTTAAAACTGACTTTCATGATGACAATATTGAAACCTAGACAGACCATATATTGTCAAGTAGTGGTTTATGATGATAATGGCAAGCTCAAAATTGAATGAAAAGTGTATGACGCAAATCTGAGATCAATGTAATTAAGACGAAAAACATTACAGCAGGGCTGTCCTCTGAGAGCCTGAGCAAAAGGGTAACTTGTGTCTTTACAAATGTGTGTACTTTTTCACTTTAGTTTCAACATTTGTCACAGTCCTTAATTTGACATTTTATTTCAGAAACGCTTCAAAGCCACTTGTCTTAAATACACTGTTTATCAGTATCAGCCATGTATAGACACTATGCACACACAGGATATGTAGAGGGGCTCGGTGAAGGTATTTATAGCCAGACTTTACATACTCTCGTCACTAGAATGGGTGGACCATCAAAACATGTGGACAGCACACAGTGTAACTCAGGATTTCCCAATTCTGTTTAAACTCTTCCTAATGAAACACACCTGATTCAACTCATCAGCTCATTAGTAGTGTAAGCTAAAATGTGTAGGCTACTGTTGATGTTCCTTCAGTAACAGGGTTGGGAAACATTGGTGAAATTGACAGCCAGTGTATGTTATATAAATCAGCTGATCTGTTTCTTAACAGATGAAGCAGATCTGTACATGAAGTAACACAGAACACATTCCACGATAATAGTGCTCTCAAAAAACAAACAAACAAAAAAAAAAATTCTAATAAAATATCACAAATAGACTAGTGCTGGTTATGGTGGTTACCCCCCCCCCCCCTCTTTTTTCTTCATATTTTAAGTTTTAATAATAATTCAGCCATTCTATGAAAAAAAACTAAAATTAATTATATATCATATAAAACAAAAATAATAAAACACACAAACAAACACATTGAACAGACTGATGTACCTCAACACGTGGAACAGTTATAAAAACATAAACTGCTATTCCTACCTTACAGAGAGACTTCAGTGGTGGTCCTTATGTCCGATGCAAGTTTATGGAAAAATCTGAAGTCTGTGAGCCATCAGCCTTGAATAAATGAGTTTGTTTTGAAGGGAAAGAAAATAGGAGAGAATGTGGAGACAGGAGGAGGTTGAGAAGTCATTGTGCGGGAGCTAACGCTCACGCTGCAGCAGTGGGAAACATACTGAGAGACACAAATCACAGCGGTAGCGATCTGTGACGCCTACTATGAAAGATTCAGTCTCACTCTTTCTGTCTCCCTCACTCTCCCCAGCTCACCCCCACCTTCTTTCTGTCTCTATCAATTCCTTTCTCCTCTCTTCTCCTCCTCCTCTTCTTTGTGTGTGACGGTCTGATTGTCACATGTGAACCCGTCTAATGCCTCTCATTCACAGCCTCTCTGCCTGTCTACTAAGGCTTGCATGACTACTCATTTTTAATACTTGATTAGTCACACAGAAAAGTAGCTGACTAGTTGGTGGGTCAGTGTTTACTAATTTCTAAATGAGTCACAATATGCCATGCAGCTTCAGTGATCTTCGCGTTTTTGTAAAGTCAAGCACTGTGTGTGAGAGTTTGTGAGTGGAGAGAACATCCACACAGCTGAGATGATGTGGCTGAGAAAATGAAAGTGTGCATCTTTCCATTATTTAAGCCCTCGCTTAGTTTCTATCAGCCTCTGGGTGACACTTGATTATTTTCTGGGTGGTTTGCAATAAGTTTGGCTCTAAACTCCAAATTAATTTTCATACATTTATGTATATAAATTTGGTGTAGAAAAAGTTTTCACTCAGCAATTGCTAGCAAATTTCACAATTAAAAACAAAGAAACAGGAATTAACAAATTAAAATAAACATTATTTATTTTAAGTAGAAGGACATAAATAGTATTTTCTTGTAAAACATACTTCAATGATCTAACCCTAACTGTAAATAAATTATTTACAGTTAGGGTTAGATCATTGGAGTATGTTTTACAAGAAAATACTATTTCTGTCCTTCTTTATATATATCAATATGTATGTAACTGTAAGTATACCCAGAGAAAAGTAGCACAGGTGATGTTTAACCATTTATTGAATGCAGCAGAGGAGCATAAGCAAACAGGTAAATGAATATTACTTTTGCAGGATGAATAGAAATTCTGAATGAATTAACCAGTTTCTTTATCTTTGTGGGTTTGATAGGAGATCATGACAGCTGAATCCGGGGAGTAAAGAAGCGCACACACCTCAGTTGCTGCTGGTAGGTGAAGTCCAGGTAAATAACTGAGTGAATGGTGACTCCGTTGTTTCTGACCTGCAATAGTTCTCCTGTGTCTCCACTAGTTCCGCCCAGCTATAATTCTCTGTGCTTCCAGTATGCCCTCCCAGCCTCCCTCTCCTGCCTCCTCTTCAGACCTCAGCCCGCCCCTCTGATCAGTTCCCACTGTCCCCCATCAGCCCCTCAGCCTCTCCACTACCTCCTCTCTGGTGTGGATCCACCTCGGGACAGCTGTTTACCAGCGCCGCCTGAATGTATGGATCCCCCTGGCTTCACCTTGAGAAGCTGTTCCTGGTCCAGGCTCCTCCTTCCCTCGGCTCCACCAGAGAACATCAACCTTTTGGCTTCCACCAGGCTTCCTCGATCCTCTGGATCCACCTTGGTCAGATGTCCATCTACACCATGGACTTACAAGCCGTCCAATATGCTCTGTCTCTCCAACCCTACGGCTCCGTCTAGCTCCACCCTCCTGCTGGTTCTGCCTCAGCCCTCAGATGCCCCATCTCCACCTCAGTTCTCCGGTACCCTGGCTCCACCTTGAGGGATCGTTGCTGCTGCTCCGTTGCGGCCTCTGAAGCCTGCGTTCTCTCTCTGGACTATCTGCTCTTCATCTGTGCTTTGGGCTCCTCCACCATCAGCTTCATCACCATCCATTGTCCTCATGTCGTTGAGTCCACCTCCATGGCTCCTCCCTCCTTCGACTCCCCTGTGGGATGTCATCCAGACTGAGCTCTGGGTTCACGTTGGCATGCGTTTGCTCCTGGTTCCTGCTTGGCACCTCCAGCCGCCTCTGCCACCATGGCTGTTTCTGCCTGTATCTCCATCATTTGCCAGCTCATCGTCAGTTCCTCATCCTCTTCCAGAGCCCCTGCCCTCCTTCCTCAGTTGGACCTTGCATCACAAGGACACACCTTTCCAGAGTCTTTCCACCTTTCCACCTTTTCACGTTCATGTAGAGTAGGGATCACTTTATTTTCACTTTGTTTAACTGAAAATATACAGAGTTTCATTTCAACTTATACCACCTAAATTCACTAAGACAATTTTTTTTAAATAGTTTTATTAATTTAGACAGAACAGTATAGAGAGTAGACAGGAAGCAAAGGGAGAGAGAGAAGGGGACAGAATCAGAAAGAACCACAAACTCGGGTCGTTGGAAGCACAACCAAGCAGTTTGTCGAAGTGCTTTCCCCAAGGCTACTGGCCTTGACCACTGGGAAGCAGTTTGAGGATAGATGAATTTTTCCTCCAGCTGTTACCATATATCAGTGGTCACCAACCTTTTTAAACCCAAGATCGCCTGACTTTCGACCTTTATGAAAGACAAGATCTACTTGATAGAACAAAGACAGCCCAGATTGTATTTAGTATTTTTTTCATGGCCAATTTAGATTCTGATTTATTTATTTATTTTTACAAGCAAATTGGCCAATTCTGATACTGGTTGCAGATATTTATTATTAACATTATTATAATAAACAAAAATAATGCCATTTCAAATTAGAGGTAACCACTGCTTTTTAATCACAATCCAAACAAAGATGCCATACACGGTGCATGAGCAGTTGTTTTTCATTTGAATTAGATTTAATTTCAAGATTTAAAGCAAAAACAGAACGGTCTGACTTTATCTTTGAGAAATTATGCTACACACAAAAAAAAAACTTTAAACAAAAACAGCAGGCTGAATGAGACACAAATTCACTCTCTGACAGCAGGTGGCACTTACGGAACAGCAGTGATACAGTGTTTCCTTGGTTACCGCTGTAAACAAAGCTGAACTGCGCTAATAAGCTACTTTATTCTGAGGTAAGAGGAAAATAAAATGCTGTTGCCATCGAAATTCCTTTTAGAGATTAATTCATATAACCCCTCACCCCCAATTCAATATTTATGTTTTCTTCCTATATTTCGAGCATCGTAAACAGTGAGCTGCTCTGCCTGCTACAATTTTCTCCTCTTCGCGTCCATCTTCAGCGTCTCTGGCCTCTCGTTAACAGCTGTTTACAGACTCAGACATGAGGTGGGCTTATTTACTTTATCACTGTCACAGTAGCTCCCGAAAATAACAGAAAAATAAATACAAAAATACAGTACAAAGACTGGAGAAATGTAATGTATTTTTGTATTTCTCTTATTTTCGCGAGCTACTGGAACAGTGATAAAGATCAACCAGTCGATCGTGATCGACGGGTTGGTGACCACTGCCATATATAGATCAAGTGCAACTATGACTATGTTCACATTGTCAGTCCAAATCCAATTATTTGTGTATCGAATTGGAATCTGATCTAAATCATTGACTGTTTAATTAACAGTTTAATGAACACTAGCAAGAAAATCTACACATTCACCAAAAATGTAATGCTTAGATACAGGGAATGATTAACGGAACAAGAAACAGGTGCATAACTAACTAGAAACTATGGTAACAAATGAGAACAAATGAAGACAGTGACAATGAAATTAAACAGAACAAAATAATGAAACTAAATGAGACATGAATTGACATTAAATTCATCCCCCAGAAGTTGCGTTGTTGTGCTGCAAAGTCCAACCGAGGAGGGAATGGGTTCCAGAGGAAGACTTGGAGCCAAAGGGAGATGTGACCGAGAAAGGGCTGAACAAAGGGAACACCTAGGTGGAGACGATGATAGGAGGAGCCAGAGTGGACACAGGTGGAGCCAGAGGATGACGCGGAGCCAGAGGATGACCAGGAATCAAGCCGGGATGAAGGTCCATGGTGAAACTAATGTAGGGAGGAGCCAAGATGGAACCAGAAGCCTGACTGAGTGAGGTGGACATGTGCAAAGTGGAGACCCAGGTTGAACCAAGGAGATGAAAATCCAGGGTGACAGTGAAGGCCTGGAGGGCCACAGTGGAGCTGCAGGCATATATGACCGAGGTCGAGATGTGGGCTTGGCAGACCGGGGCAGAGTCAGTGCATCTGAGGACAATTGTGGAACAGGGGGGAAGGAGGAGCCTGGGGGAGCCAGAAGGGCGAGGTGCAGCTTGAGACTCAGAAGTCTGAGGCGGAGCCAAAACGACAATAGACCAAGAGGGTCATGGAGGCAGAGGTCAAGGGTGCCTGGCAGAGCCTGAGGGATGATATACCATGGTGGAGCCAAGAGAGTGTTGAGCTAAGGTGGAGCTGATGGGTCAGAGGGCCGAGGTGGAGTCCAGGGTTCGGAGGCTTGAAGTGGAGCTTAGGGATCAACAGACCAAGGTGAAGATGATGACTGGGAAGTCCAAAGCAGATCTGAGCAGCAAGGCGGAACCACTGGAGGTGGTTGGTTGGAAGGTGCTGAAGGGAGACCGCGGAGGTGAGGAAAAAGGAACTGGATGGCTTTGGCAGAGGAGGAGGGAGAGGGAAGCTTGGTGGGACCATACGTGACAAAGGAAACTTGGAGCTGATCTGTTTCAATGGCAACAAAGACAACTTGGGACTGGGCTGAACCAGCAGAGACAAAGATGACTTGGGCCTTGATAGGAGCAGCGAACCAGCTCATCTAATATTATTTCAATGAGGACCTAGCTCATTTTACACACCTCAGTGATGGGATTGTGGGTGGGGCTCCAATCCATCCCGAAGAACACCACTAACATGCCCTCCATGACGGACACTGTTGCTGGCTCACACAACTGTTCAGGTTCGGGCATATGTATTTTGACAGCATATGAGTCAGCTCTATCCAGTGAGTATCAATAACTTTTTCATAGCTTCATCTGTAGGGTTTGTTTTGAATTTGAAACAGTGTCAATGTGCAGGCCACATTTGTTGATAGGTTCAGCAATGGAAAACTTGTTTGGTGAGGTTTTGTGGTACCACATAAGGCTGACACCCAGCTTTCTGGTGCCAACATATACTGTGATCACTTATTTGAAGCTCTGAAATTGTGGACTGCTGTGCTACACATCTTGGTCCTGACTTCAATCAGATGTGGTCAACCTGAAGAATCCATGGCTGTACTATAGAATGTGATGCAGTTCTGATGATGAGGCAAGACTGAGTTTGACATTCAGAAATGTCATACGCTTTTGTTTACACTGTTGAAACAAAGCAGTCAACACCAGGGCCATTACTGTTCACTGATAACACAGTAATCTGTTGTCACGTGTCACACACATGCTGGCACCCTGTATCACAAGGTGATTCTCAGTGTAATAAGAGGTTAAAATAAAAGAGTGTTGAAGTGAGACAAACTTGGATAGCAGGACTCATGAAAAAACAACACTGATTACATCAACGTTGTCTTCTTGAGCTGATAAGAAAACTGTGTATGTCCCAATTTCCCACAACAATTAGCGGTTCCAACAAGTAGAGTTGATCTACAGAGACCAAGAATGGAGAGAAAGAGTGAGTGACAGAGTGCAATTACTGAATAAGATAAAGGTATGCCTCTCCATGCATTTGTAACTGCTGATTTCTACCTCCACCATTCCCATCCACAGCACACATTCCCATTATGCACAGGTGCACATGATTAATAAATGTAAAATGTTTAAAAACACCCTAAGACAGTATTGTCATGGACTATATACATGAGGAAGTATGCAGTTGATTTCTTATGTCATAGAGCTTTAGGCTCTCTAATTGTTTTCAATGATACAATAAGATCTCCTTATGAGTTCTTTCTAATAAGTTGAAATTTTAAAAGATAATATTTTATCAAAAAACTCTACATGGGTGAAATTTTAGAATGCTGTTCTATCATTAATGAATAACTAAACATGAACTAATGAGTGATACAATATTAAAATTAACAACAAGAAACTGATTAGTAATAGTAAGTAACAGCACTCTGTTGAATGCAGTAGTTCAGTCGTATAATATACTGTTTTACTACTGTATTTTAATACATCCCTGAGAACTACTAATAAACTATATAGAGTTTTATAATTAATGCAAATACAGGTTACATTTCATTTTAAGGTGTCCTTGTTACAGTGAAATTATACTTTTGGAGTACTGTTGTAATATTAATTGACTACAAGAACTTACTACATAATTAGGATTAGGGTTTGGTTTAGGGTTAGTTGCTTATTATTATGCATAATTTACTTTTATTACTATAATAAGTTTATGCAAGATGTGTAAAATAAAGTGTTACCCAAATACAGAATTAATGTGAATATCATAACTCACTGGTATTGATTTACGTTTTACCAAATCCCTCAGAAGGAATTACTAGTTATTTGGAACAGTATTCTAAAGTAAAAAGCATGATAACTCCCTAGTAATGATGGAAGTCATTGTAAGTGTTTGACGTTTTTGTAATGTTTTGGATAGTAATTTCTTCTGACATATAATGTAACACTTGTGTAGCCCATTACTAGTGGGTTACCATGATCTTCACATTAGAATATTGTTCCAAATGGCTAATTCCTGTAAAAGGATGTAGTAACACTTGAGTCATAACTAGAGAGTTACCATGATGCCTACAAAACCTAATCCTAAAGTATAGCATCTCCTAACCATTAAAAATGGTGTTAGGAGGCTTGGTTACTGATTATGTTCCTCACCTTTGTCTAGGTTCATCGTTATCCTGTGCATATATTGTCCTTAGTTTCTTCAGTTCTTGGTTGGTTATTGGATAATACTAAGGCCCCGTCCACATGGAGACAAGTTTAGCTGTATACGCAAACATTTTGTATCGTATAGGCGTTTCATCCAGATGGATCTGGCGTTTTCAGAAGGTGAAACTGCTATTTTTTGAAACCGGGTCCCAGAGTGGATAAATCTGAAAATGATGCCCTTTGTGTTTTCATGTGTACAGCCAATCAGTATATTTTGTGAAACGATGATGTCATCACCCCACATGTCGACCCTAGTCAGTCAACAACAACAATAGGTTCAAGGTTCTGCAGCTTGTGTTCGTGCTGCAGAACCTACCAAGCCTAAAGCTTTATTAAAATAAAGCTTTATTTCGAAGCTTTACTAAAGTTTATGTTCAGCACGCAAGGTTTATGTGCATGCTCCATGTCTTATTCTGTTTTTATTCTCTATTTCAGAATTACAGCGCCACATACTGATCTGGCATGCATACTACATTGTTTTGAGTCGTTTCAGTGGTTTTGTGTGTATGCAGATATTTCTTGAGACGAGGAAAAAAAAAAAGATCGGATAGGGTAAGGTCTGGCTTCGTTATAGCGCCACCAACTGGCAGAAAAAAGTGTATCAATTTTAAAATGCTTTGAGATCACCCTCTTATTTTACCCGATTTGCTTCAAACTTCATCACAATAATGTCAAAACATGGCAGGTGTAGACCTGTTAATGTATTTGTCATATCTTAAATATTGTTGCCATGGCAACACGTCAAACTTTTATAATAATCTTGGGCATTTTTGAGGCTCTTAACATGCTTCAAATTGGATGAAACTCGACACACACATCAATATTGTCATACAGTAGACATGTTCAAAGCCTTAGAAACGGGCGTGGAGCAGAGGCTCTACAGCGCAACCTTTTGACAAAAGTGGGGGGTACATTTAATCTACAGTCACCAAACTTGGTACACATATTGTTCTCATTAAGCCGGACAACTTTCTAATTTACAGTCATTAGCTCTGACCAACAGGAAGTCAGATATTTTGGTTTGAATGTGGATTTTTCAAACACACTCTCTCCCTCTCTGCCTCCGTCCCTCCCTCAGTCTGTCATTCTGTGTCTGTTTGTGTGGGAGGGGGAGGAGAGGGGTCTGTGTGTGGGTCTCTGTCTGTATATGTCTCTCTGTCTCTCACTCACTCACTCTTTATCTCTCCCAGTGTGTGGGTCACTGTGTATGTGTTTGTGTATATTGCAGTCTTGATTAGTGGTCTTTAAACCTTTTTACCGATTACCCATTTACTGATGAACTAATAAAAATTTTGAACTGCAAATGATAACTTCACACTCATTTGAAATTAAACCATGACAATATATAACTATTCGGACAGGACTAGTTTTTTTTAAATGTTGTTTGAGTTGCAATTGTAGGACTTGGCCTATTTATTAGCTCAATTAATTATAAAGAGGGGTAATTGAGTTACAGGGAATAAGAATCAAATCAACCGTAATTGATTCACTGTAAATGATTCAGAATTGATATTTAACACTTCATCAATTATTCGTCCAGTGAAAAATTGAGGTTAAAGTATTTGACCAATTCTGGATAAAATATCTTCCTGTGGCCAACAGTAACAATATTTTACTATGATTATTATATGCAAGAGGTAACTGATCTTTAAGTTTAAGACAGTAATTTGACACACAGCACAAGAAACTCGTATATGTGAATATCAAAACAAGCTTTATTGACTACTTCTAATGATTACAAGAAAATAAGGCTAAACACACACACATACATACATACGCACACACACACACATTCGCGGAGTTGATATGAGTTATGAAGAAAGTCCCAAATACTAACTAAACATTGCAACCTGAGGAAAATCACAAAAGCAAAGCTTTGGCTTGATTCTTTAGGTTTAAATGAGTTTCACCAGTTTCCAGCAAGAGAGAGAGAAGTTTGCTTGTACCTGCGTTTGCTCTGACAGCTGAGGTAATCGGGTTGCTCTGTGACTCGTGTGCAGCGGAGTCCAGTTTTGGATTGGCTGTCTTTGAGGTGACGTCTTCTCGGGAAAGCCCTTTGTGGGTTGCACGGAAGCTTTGAAGTTGTTGCCGGCTGGTGAAACGCGCTGTTCTGAGCAGTTTTCTTCTTTGGAGACTTTGGTCAGATATTTTACGAAGTGTTTTTGAGTCTGGATGCGACGGCTGTTGAATGGTCATCTGCGCGGCTCGTGGATGAAGTCGACAACTGTTAGATGGAAAATCAGCCCCGGTAAAGGATAAGTTCTCAACTTCTTCTTTTCAGCATGACCCAAGCAACTTTTCAGCCATGGTCAAAGTATCGGTGCTTCAACTTCAACTTCACTTCAACTTCCGATTTGGACCACTAGCTTGTTCGGACAGCATAGTTTTAAAGGGGCAAGTTGGCTCCATCCTTCAGATGCGATCCTCTAATGAGACGTTGCTACGGAGATTAGACACGCCTCGTCTATTGTCTATTGATCACATCGCGTGATATCTGCGGAACATTCTCCTGTTTTATTAACAACTTTATAACGTTTCTTAACCCTCAGGGGTCTGAGGATTTTTGGGGCCTGGAGAAGTTTTGACATGCCCTGACATTTGTGCTTTTTTCAGTTGTTCATAAACATATTAATGACAAAAGTGTCATTACACTGTATTCAGCACAAACTAGGCTACAATAATATGTGAGGAACATGTATGTACATGTTTATGTTTTTGAAGGAATAACGTTTATGCGTGGTTATTGAAAAAACAAAAAACTTAAGTCACTGAAATAAGGCCAAAAAATATATATTAAAACTGTGTTCACAAGGATTCTGGGTATTGGAGGTTGTAGACTAGAGTTTTTGCTTCAGAATGAAGTAAAAATGATCCTTCTTACTCCTTCATATAAAACAATAGAGAGATTTAAATTTTCTAAGACACTTTTGGTCAAGAAACACAGTATGCATGGAGGCGTGAATCCTCATGTATAATGGGTGATTCTCACCTGAGAAGACAAAAGAATTGAATAATAATGACCTGAAATGACTTGCATATTAATGAGGCCTTTCAGTCAGGTAGGCTGTGAAAAAACCCTCTGTGATCATGCTGATAACAGGATTAAAGTCCACTCAGGACAAAAAAAAAACATGATTTTTGTGATCTCATGCATGCATGTATTATTGCACATGTTATGAAGAAAATTTTGTATAGGCCTATGTTAAATTACACTACCAGTCAAAAGATTGAACACATTGCCATTATAATGTTTTTAAAAGAAGTCTCAAGTCTCTAACCAAATAATGGTTTTCTATTTTAATATACTTTAAAATATAATGTATTTCTGTGATGCAAAGCGTCTGAACATTCCTACCTCTAGGGCATTTCATATAGGCTACTATATTTGTTATATTATAGAGCCTAAATGTTGATGTGCAGTTGACAAACTATACATCATTAAAAAGATCTAAGACTCAAGCTTTACATTTTGACTCTTAAAATCTTATATTGACCATCATTTCTTAATATGCTTAAAAGCACACATTTGGAGAAATATTGATGGATTCTCATATGTTTATATAATTTTCTATACAGAGGAGTAATATTTATTATTCTATATTTATTGTCATCATTATGAGCGCTGGATGCTGTGTTTTTAACCCTCTGGAGTCTGAGGCTGATTTGGGGCCTGGAGAAGTTTTGACATGCTCTGACATTTGTGCTTTTTTCAGTTGTTCATAAACATATAAATGACAAAAGTGTCATTACACTGTATTCAGCACAAACTAGGCTACAATAATATGTGAGGAACATGTATGTACATGTTTATGTTTTTGAAGGAATAACGTTTATGCGTGCTTATTGAAAAAACAAAAAACTTAAGTCACTGAAATAAGGCCAAAAAATATATATTAAAACTGTGTTCACAAGGATTCTGGGTATTGGAGGTTGTAGACTAGAGTTTTTGCTTCAGAATGAAGTAAAAATGATCCTTCTTACTCCTTCATATAAAACAATAGAGAGATTTAAATTTTCTAAGACACTTTTGGTCAAGAAACACAGTATGCATGGAGGCGTGAATCCTCATGTATAATGGGTGATTCTCACCTGAGAAGACAAAAGAATTGAATAATAATGACCTGAAATGACTTGCATATTAATGAGGCCTTTCAGTCAGGTAGGCTGTGAAAAAACCCTCTGTGATCATGCTGATAACAGGATTAAAGTCCACTCAGGACAAAAAAAAAACATGATTTTTGTGATCTCATGCATGCACGTATTATTGCACATGTTATGAAGAAAATTTTGTATAGGCCTATGTTAAATTACACTACCAGTCAAAAGATTGAACACATTGCCATTATAATGTTTTTAAAAGAAGTCTCAAGTCTCTAACCAAATAATGGTTTTCTATTTTAATATACTTTAAAATATAATGTATTTCTGTGATGCAAAGCGTCTGAACATTCCTACCTCTAGGGCATTTCATATAGGCTACTATATTTGTTATATTATAGAGCCTAAATGTTGATGTGCAGTTGACAAACTATACATCATTAAAAAGATCTAAGACTCAAGCTTTACATTTTGACTCTTAAAATCTTATATTGACCATCATTTCTTAATATGCTTAAAAGCACACATTTGGAGAAATATTGATGGATTCTCATATGTTTATATAATTTTCTATACAGAGGAGTAATATTTATTATTCTATATTTATTGTCATCATTATGAGCGCTGGATGCTGTGTTTTTAACCCTCTGGAGTCTGAGGCTGATTTGGGGCCTGGAGAAGTTTTGACATGCTCTGACATTTGTGCTTTTTTCAGTTGTTCATAAACATATAAATGACAAAAGTGTCATTACACTGTATTCAGCACAAACTAGGCTACAATAATATGTGAGGAACATGTATGTACATGTTTGTGTTTTTGAAGGAATAATGTTTATGCATGGTTACTGAAAAAACAAAAAACATAAGTCACTGAAATAAGGCCAAAATAAGTATATTAAATCTGTGTTCACAAGACTTTTGGGTATTGGAGGTTGTAGACTAGAGTTTTTGCTTCAAAATTATGTAAAAATTATGCTGCCTACTCCTTCATATAAAACAATATATTGATTTAGTTTTTGTAAGACACTTTTTGCCAAGAAACACAGTATGCATGAAGTTGTGAATCACCACTGAAAAATGGGCCATTCTCACCTGAGAAGACAAAAGAATTGGATAGTAATGAGCTGAAATGACTTGCATATTAATGAGGCATTTCAGTCAGGTAGGCTGTGAAAAAAACCCTCTGTGATGTCTCAAGCTCATCATGATATATGAAACATACAGAAAAATATTATTACAATATAAAGTAATGGTTTTATATTATACTTTAAAATATAATGTATTTCTGTGATGCAAAGAGTCTGAATATAGGCTTTTAGTTTAAAAGCATGCACATTTGGAGAAATATTGGATTCTCATATGCTTATGTCAATTTTCTATACAGAGAAGTTATATTTATTTAATATTCATTGTCATTACTATGAGCGCTGGTGTTTTCAATTCATCCTTGAAGTCGGAGGGCGCTCTCTGTGCATTTTTAGTCCACAAATTCATCTAAAAGAAGAAGAGGCTATTCCATGAATGGAGTTTCCAATTCATACTGCAGCCGGAGGGCGCTAAAGAAACAAAAACTCATCTAAAATTCATCTATAGAAGAAAAGAAAACAGGAACTAACTGCATGTCTTCTAGAGCTCCCTAACCATCACTTTTACATCCAGATAAACACTTTTCAAGACAATAAATACACGATTGAGACGATGAATGCATGTATTGCCTCTGAATTTGCGTCTGAATAGCGCTGGCTCCGTGGGCGTGGCCACATTAGCAGATAATGAGCTGAATCACGGACTTCTGACATGGCTCTCTTTTCATACAGATTACATAAACACAGAAGGTTTGTTTTCGATTTGACTTATATGTTTTAAAACCTGACATCTTAACGTTTTTTTTAGACAGTGTAATTTTTTTGTCATTAGTATTCACTAAGTTACAGTTCATTTTCTAAGAACTATCAGATTGGACTTTGTTCAGAGGGAGACGAGAGATCACGCATCACGTTAGTTTTCTTTATTTTACAAAAAGCACAACATTTTGTTTTTACTCTGAGTGTACACAAATGAAAGAAGATATTCCACAGATTAAAATGGTGTAGAACTCTTAATTGTATGTGCAACATTGACAGAGTATTTTGAGTCTCTTTCACACTGATAAGAAAAAACCACGGTGCTATCGCCGGCGATACCCTCAGACCTCAGAGTGTTAATATCTTCCTGATACTGAATTTCAATGTTTCATTCACACAGAATTACAGAGAATTATAAACCCTGTATTTAGAACTCAAACATGACACACTTCTTACACACATATTACTAGACTAACCTAATTAAAACAATGATTACAAGAGAAAGAAAATACATACGGGAATACAAACATATAATGCATTGACTCCAACATGTTAGTAATCACATCATAGCATGTGTTATTCTAGATATAGTTAATATTTTAAATGATCAACAATTGTCCTTTTGAGATTGAAGATTGAGTCTGTAAGCATAGAGTCATTGAACAGCGACCAGAGTCACAAGTGACCAGATCAAAACGGACTCCTAATCAGGAGGATGTCTGTGTGGATCCGTTGTTCTTTTCAGGTCCGATTAATTAGTGTTTCCTGTTCTGTTTGTTTGATACAAAAGGGTTTTGTGAGCGTCTATACATTTAATGTGATCAGGAAGGCCTCAGAACAGATATTCTCTGTTCTTAAGTCACGTTACCACTTCTCTTAATGCTGACTAGCTGGAATTAGGAGCTATCCAGTGCCCCTGGGGATTCTGGGGTCAGCGAATGAATCCTTTGTCAAATGAAGCTTTGTTCGATCAGTTGTTCATTGATAAAGTCATTGGTAATTTCTGTCGAGCGAGGCCCTAAAGTCCCCCTTTAGCTTGGTGAGGTTCCTGGTGCGAACGTCAGCAGGCACTGGAACAAGAGGCAGAGAGAGAACAGACACACACAAGACACAAACAACATCTCCATCACTGACTGAATTCTGGTGAAGGGCTTGGGTAACTTGGAATAAACGGGTTAGGAACACTTCAACTAACATAGGGGTGTGTTGTTTAGAACCAGTTGTAATTGGGTGGTTTTGATTGATCTAATTGTCAGTGGTTCGACGAGGAGGTAGAGGCATGATCTCAATCAGGTTGGTTGAGTTCTCGAATTCAGGTTCAGGTTCTTGGTCGGTTTTATCACGTCGGAAGATGCGCGGGACGCCCGACGTGCATCTATCAAAAGACTCTTGCATGGCGTTCACTTGCTTGTGCAGGAGGAAAGCCAGTGTCAAGGTCACAATATATCCTACAATAGTAGAGATGCAAAGCGCTGTGTCAGCAGCAGACCAAGACCAAATTAATGGCACGCCAGCGGGCGGAAGGCGAGCTATAGCTTCTAAGGCTGTGTTGACAGGAGTCAGATCAATAAGTTGCGTTCCTTCCTCCCTGATCCTTTCTTCCAATCAGGAAGACGAAGGAATGCTGTTTGAAGTACGGTGAGATTTCGAGTTCAGCCTGGTACTCATCGTCATGATACACTGCATGATCGTCAATATGGAGGATCGAGCCCTTAGGGACATTGATCCAGAGAGTTTGTTGAGGAAAAAGGGAAAGCATGAGGAGAGAGAGAAAGGAAAACACAAAGAGACACAAGGACACTGAGTTTACTAGAGCAAAGTGAGTGTCACATGTGTGAAGCAACTCCTTTCTACTAGAGGTTGTCACTAGCAGTGCTGTGGAGGAGCGTGTGTAAGTGTTGTGTAAAAAAAAACTAGAAAAAAAAAAAACGTTCCTTAGAATGACAAAGTCATTAGTGTGGTGTAGAGTAGGGGATTGCCGGTCTGTGTCAGTGGGTTTGACTCTCCCCCTTTTCCTGTCGGTTGGAACCTTGGTGCCTCTTTATCTGGTTTCGATGGACCCATCGAAGGACAGGCTCACTGCGACCTTGTCTGATTTTGATTCGGTAGGCGACAGGTGAGAGCTTGATATGGCTGCAACTGAAGGGTTGGGTGGGAGGGATGGGAATTTCCAAGGCTCTCCATGTGATGCACCTGCTTTGGCAAGGGCATCGGTTTGGTCATTGAGATCTTTGTCTTGCCCTGGTTGGCGTGAATGACCACGGACCTTTTTCCAGATGATCATGTCATGTGTGGTGACAATGGCATCGCATGCTTGGAAAAGTTCCTGATGTTTGACAGGCTTGTTGTTAGCCATCTTGAATCCGTTCTGTTTCCATCCAGCTAGATGGCATGTGAAACTTAGATGGGCATAGTTCGAGTCAGTGCATATCAGGAGTTCTTTGATATTGTGGGAGGCGGCCAGTTGTAGGGTGATGAGGATGGCTGCTATCTCTGCATATTGTGATGAGTGAGGGCCTAACTTGAACTGTTGTGGTGGGCACGGGTCATTGTTGAGCCAGACCACGCCTGCTCCCGCTTTCAAGTTGCCTTGTTGATTGTAGGAGCAACCATCAACATATGCTGTGGGCATGCCTTCACACACATTCTCCTCGAAGTACCTATAGTTTGTCAGTTGTGGTTGTGCCAGTTCTTTGGCTTCTACTGAGGTATTCAGTGTGTCTGTTGAACAGGTCTGACAGGCTGCTAGCCCGTTTCCCAGTGAGGATTTGTGGTTTTGGGCATATCTTGCCTCGACATCTCGTCCTTGGAGTGTCATTAACCATGTAACTATGTGGCCGTTGGTTACCACGCCATCCCTGATTCGTTGGCTGTTGAGGAAAGTCACTGGTTGGTGACACGTTTCAACGATAACCTTCTGAGCCCCAATGTAGTTGGAGAAACGCTGAATGGCCCATACAGTGCAAAGCAAGGCTTTTTCACAGTTTGAGTTTTTGCATTCTGGGGGAAGCAAGGTTTTGCTGGCATAAGCGACCACCCGTTTGTCTTTCTTGTGGAGCTGGTACAAACCTGCACTGAGGCAATGATTGGAGAATCCAGCTTCCAGATAGAATTATTTTCCTGGGTCGGGGTAGGCCAGGCATGGGGTGGAGCACAGGCGTTGTTTGAGCTTGCTCATGGCTGTGTCCTGGGCTTCCGACCAAACTAAGGGTTTGTCCTTCTTCAGGAGGGAAGTCAGTGGTCGTGCGATGTCAGCATAGTTCTCGATGAACTGTCGTGAGTAGTTGCACATTCACAGAAAGCTTCGTAGCTCAGAGATGTTAGTGGGCGTCTTTATGTTTTGTATTGCTTGTGTACGTCTGGACTGCGGTTCAATGCCGCCTCGTCCGACGAGCAAGCCAACATAATTTACCTTGGTTTTACACCATTGTCCTTTGTGGAGGGCAATTTTCGCTCCTGCTGTTGTCAGCTGGTTCAGGACATGGTCGATTTCTTTGAGGTGGTCTGCCACATTGTTGCTTTTCACAAGGATATCATCAACATAAATGAGGTTGCCTCTGGCTCTGGCATCAGGACAAGCCTTGTTCAGAAAGATGTTGAATTCGGCTGGAGAGTTGGCATAGCCGAAGGGGCACCTTGTGAAGGTGAATTCTCGATTGCCAAAGGTGAACGGCAACTTGTGTTGGTCATCAGGGTGGACAGGGATTGTCCAAAATCCTGAGGCGACGTCCAGTGTGGATAGGATCGTGGAGCCTTTGATTTTGGGAATCTCCTGGTCCAACTGAGTCATAGGCCATCGCGATAAGGGAACTTGCTGGTTCAATTTGCGATAGTCAATGGTGGGCTGCCATTTGCCGTTTGGCTTTAGGACTGGCCATATCAGGGCGGAGTAGGTGCTGTTGCAAGGTCGGATGACCCCCTTTTGTAGCATGGAGTCAATGATATCTTGCACTGATTCGTATGAGGCTATTGGAATCTTGTACTGCCGCACAAATGTCGGTGGCGCATTTGGATGTGTTGGGATGCGCACCATGTGGATATCAGTCAGGCCACAGTCCAGGGAATCCTTTGCGAAGGAGTCCTTGTATTTGCACAGAACTTCTTTAAGTCCTTGGCGATCCATTTCACTGTGGAGGGCATCCGCCTCGCTCAGGATTTGTTGTACTTGTGCATTGAACCCAGCATAGGGTTCCTCTGAGTCATTTGAGGGACTGTGGGTCTTGACGGTCAGTTGTACAGGTGACTCTGTTGCAGTCTGTGTTGACACAGCGTAGACAGCAAGTGAGTGTTATCTGTAAGTTCTGATCAGCAGACGCTTTCTTTAGGCACCGGCAGAATAGAAGTGATGGCGATGATCTTGTAACACTCAGCCTATATAAGGCAGTTTACACAACGTCAACCGGTTCTTAATCCCTTTCTTTGAAACGTGTTTGAATAAAATACTCCACAAAATAAACAGAATAAATGTCAAACCCAAGTGTATTATACAAGAAACAACAATATACCAAAACCCCAACAAAATATACAATATATATATATATATACATAAACAAAGATGTATGTATGCGTGTTGGAATAGTCCGTTTCAGACCAATGTAATGTGTGTGTGTGTGTGTGTGTGTGTGTGTGTTGAATCGGCCTCACCGGAAAGGCTTTTAGTCCGGGAGTATGATGTATAGCGTTGTCCTGTTCAGTATCCCGAAGGTGAAATAATCCAATGGATGTTACTTCCACAACGAGATAATCAGTCACAGACGATGACAAACAAGTAGTGTGTAGAGCGATCGATCGCGTTATCCACGTAGCAATGAGAGCGTCCTCTCCCTAACACCGGTAAACCGGCTTCTTTTATCAGACGTGACAATCAGCTGTCCAACCCCATGACGTTACGGGGATTC
Source organism: Megalobrama amblycephala (assembly GCF_018812025.1). Taxonomy (NCBI): domain Eukaryota; kingdom Metazoa; phylum Chordata; class Actinopteri; order Cypriniformes; family Xenocyprididae; genus Megalobrama; species Megalobrama amblycephala. The sequence continues at coordinate 39,525,769 of NC_063057.1, read as the reverse complement.
CCTGGATCTTCCCCACAGAAGTCTCGCGTGAGTAAAACGGGAACACAAACACATATCCGGGCAACATAACACAGGGGAAAACATATATACAAAACAGCTGTACTTATATTATTAATTAGAATAATTCACAGCAGTATAAATGTTCCCCATAATGTGGCCGCGCTACATAAATCCCCCCCCCCCCCCCCCCCCAGCCAGCGGCATCGGAGGAGAGCGTCCATAATAACGCTTCAGGTTTACCACATTTAATACGTCTGTTCTAGGTGGGTTGCCCCAGCACACAGTGTAATTTATTGGCCCTGTTTTACTCTTTATTTCAGCTGGACCCTCCCACTTGGGCGCTAGCTTGGCAGAGAACTTATTTGATGAACTAGAGAGAGGATGAGTTTTAATCCAAACCAGGTCACCCGTTTGAAACTGCGCATTTTTTCTACGGTAATTATAATACCTAGCTTGTTTGGCTTGACACTTCCTCATTCTATTCTTCACCTCCTCCGCCATGGTGTTTTGTCTTTCCACCAGGGAATATGCAGCTTGATCTGGTGAAGGTGGCCGATGGATTAGGCGTTCCAGTGGTCCCAGAATCTACCTACCCATCATGAGCTCAGCAGGTGTCCTTCCTGTGGTTTCCTGTTGGGCGGTGTTGATGGCATAGCGGAACTCTGGCAGCCACTGGTCCCAGGTCTGATGTTGTTGACCCACAAAAGCAGCAATCATGGTCTTTATCGTTCTGTTAAATCTCTCAGTTAGATTTGACTGTGGGTGGTAGCTCGTGGTTAGTTTTTGAACACAACCCCATGTCTTGCACAGATCGCCCAGAAGGCTGGAAGTGAATTGGGGCCCCCTATCAGACACCAGGTATTTGGGCACCCCCCATCGGGTAAATATCTCCTCCCTGAGTATTTTCACTATTCTCTGGGTCTTGCCGTCTCTCAATTGGAACATTTCCACCCACTTAGTGAAATAATCCACAATAACAAGGAGGTAAGTGTTCTGTTTTTTTCTTCTGGGAAATGGTCCCATTAGGTCCACTCCTAGCATGTATCCCAGTTCTGTGATAGGTGAACTCTGCATAAATCCAGACAGTTTTGTATTGCTGGGTTTATATTTCTGGCATACCTCACAGCCTTTGACATACTGCCACACATCCTTCCTGACGGATGGCCACCATGCCACATCTAGGACTTTCAGCAGGGTTTTCAACTGTCCAAGATGGCCACCTAGGGGATTATCATGGTAATAATGCATGAAGTCAGTGGTTAATGAGGATGGTACTACCAACTGATACTTCTCTCCCTTATTTCTTAAGGGAACCTTGCGGTACCATACCCCCTGGTGGTCTTCAAAGGTGATGGCCTGTTCCTTGACTGATCGAGGTTTGATGCCAGATTGCAGGTGAGTGATGGTATTGTCCAAACGCTGGGCTTGAGCAATTTCTTCCAGAGAGTGGGGTAATGTGGATGAATGTTGCAAAGACATGGATAGACATGGGGCATCATCAGTAGAAAACGGCTCCTGGACCCGGGATAAAGCGTCAGGTCCCAAGTTGAGGCAGCCCTTCCTGTGATGGACCTGAAAGTTGAATTGTTGCAGGCGGAGTGTCCAGCGGGTTAGTTGGGAGGAGGTTTTAGGGCAGTTGAATGCCCAGGAGAGTGCTGAGTGGTCCGTGAAAACCTCAAAAGGACATCCCTCCAGGTAATGCCTCCACTTTTCAACAGCCCACACCACTGCTAAACATTCCTTTTCAGAAGTGCTGTAATTCTTCTCGGCCCCTGTTAAGGTCCGTGATGCATACGCCACCACTTGTTCTCCTTCATCCGAGTGTTGAGTGAGGATGGCGCCCAGTCCCACATCACTCGCATCCGTGTGAACCTGGAAGGTTTTGTTGAGGTCAGGTTGTATCAACACAGGTGAGTTCTGTAATCTTTGTTTAAGAGCATCCAGACTAGCCTGCCACTCTGGAGTCCATTCCCACCTTACTCCTTTCTTTTTAAGGTGGTTCAAGGGAGCAGATATGTCAGCGAAGTGGGGAATGAACTTATGATAACACCCTGCCAGGCCCAAAAACCTCTGAAGGGCTTTGAGATCTTGTGGAGGGGGAAACTCATCAACGGCCCTGGTCTTTTCTCGATCAATCTCCACACCCCTCTCAGAGACAATATGGCCTAGAAATTTGAGCTGGCGTTTGAAGAAGTGGCATTTCTTCATGTTCAGCATCAAATTGGCTTGGGTAAGTTTATGTAGAACCGTGTTGATATCTTGAATGTGTTGATCTTGTGACTTTGAATATATGATGATGTCATCGATGTAGACAAAACATAACTTCCCCCTCAAATCAGATAGCACCCTCTCCATCAAACGCTGGAAGGTGGCAGTGGCATTTCTGAGTCCATACGGCATAGACTTGAATTGAAATAATCCTTTGGTGGTGATAAAAGCGGTCTTCTCTCGACTCAACTCCTCCATCTCCACCTGCCAGTACCCGACTGTAAATCCAACAAACTAAACCAAGATGCACCTTCAAGGGACTCAAGGATGTCATGAATCAAGGGCATTGGGGAAGCGTCAGGTACAGTCTTGCTGTTTAGCTTCCTATAGTCCACACAAAACCTATATGATCCATCAGGTTTGGGGACTAGGACCACCGGGGATGACCAAGGTGAGAAGGATGGCTCAATAATGCCGTCCTGCAGCATCTTATCAACACGCTCCTCTATGACCTGTTTCTTGAGAGGAGACACTCTATATGCTCGGGATTTGATGGGTATGTCGTCCATTAATGTAATCTTGTGTTGTACCACTGATGTCCTACCCAGGGTGTTAGAGGTGGTGAGTGGCCAAGTGGATATCAATTTCATCATCTCCTCCTGATTGTCTGAATCTCACTGAGTGATCTGGGGTTTGAATGACGTGAACTCAGGAAGAGTGTCAGCTGGTGGTAAGGCGTAGTATAGATTCAGCTTTGCTGCCGTAAGAGAATGAGCCTGTCCTGTAGAGGTAACTGGACCTGTTGGTATCAGCGAAGGCAAGAAAGGGTAATATGTGTATCCTCTTTCAGATTTTAACCCATACCTGCGTTGTCCGACCTCCAAGACAGCACCTGTGGCACTCAGGAAATCCAGACCAGCAATAAGAGGAAAGGCGAGGTGAGTGTCTTTCAGGATGTAAGTATCCATACTGCACTCTTGATCATGCCACTGAAACCTGATCTTTTGCAGGTCTCTGGATTGGTGAATTGTGCCATCCGCCATAATAAATCTCTGAGGACTGGAGTTAACAACCGCTGGTGTCTCCCCCTTCAACTGTTTCCACAGGTTCTCTTGCATTTATGTGTAAGTGCTTCCTGTGTCCAGAACCGCCCTCACTTCTCTGCCATTCACCCTTATAGGCACAACAAGGAGAGAAGACCCAGGATGGGGTTGGGCTAGGTTTACTCCAGCCAGGTTTTTGTTGAAGGTACGTTCTCCCGCTTTTTTGTATGGCTTTTCTTTGCTGCTCTGAGTGCTGACTTTTTGCCAGTAGTCTTTGGCTCCCATGCAGTCCTTCTCCACTCTTGACCCCGCCTTCACCAGTTGCTCCACTGAGTGAACTGTCCCTCTCAGGCATCCTGCAACCCTGGGGTTGATGTTGTTCAAGATGCGGTTCACCAGTTCCTCCTCCAAGATCTCAGGCTTCCATTTAAGACAGAGGGCCGGTAATCATAAGCAAAGTCCCTCAGGCGTTGTTGTGGCTGCTGAACCAGGGTCCTCAGCTTTTCCTCCACTTCAGAGAGGTAATCGTCTGAAAGAAAAGCAGCCATGAATGCCTTTTTGAAGGACTTCCAGTCCGTTACCTTCGCCTTCTCTGCCTTCCACCAGCTCAGAGCGGGTCCCTTCAGGACCGTACTTAGGGTTCCGATAAGCTCGACACAAGGAAGGGGCCTGATCTCCAAGAAGTCCTCACATTGCTCAATGAAGTTAAGCACCTCCGAGGTCTCACAGGAGTCGCCAAAAGAGGGGAACTCGATGCGGATGGGAGGTCGAGCACAGAATGAGGAAGCACCAACCCCTACTGAAGAAGAGGTAAGCACATTTTGGCGATTAGTATGCACAGGAGGGGGGAATGTCATATGTATCATCAAGAGGTTTAAATGTTGGAACTTTCTCCCTAGATACTGGAACAGGGGTCTGTGGATGACGTACAGATGAAAAGCGTGAGGCATCCGGAGAGTAGGCCTGTAATCTGGAGAGTGTGGGAGTGCTAGTCAGTCTCAATTTTCTCAATTGACTTTCCCATTTATGGTCTCTCCTAAGAAAAACAATTTGTTACAGCCTTTTCTAATTTTTCCAGGGCCTTCATAAAATAATCCTCCAACCCTGCCAAGCTAGAATCCACAGCCTGCCTGAAGTTGGTTTCCCTATTCAATGTGCTGTCCATTGACTGTTTGAAATCTTTGTCTAAAGTGAGTACTTTTTGGTTAAGGGCCAATAAATCCACTTTACATTGTGCCAGGTCTGTGTGTAATGATTGTGCCATATCAACATTCCTTATACTATTCTCATCATCATCATCATCAGACTGTTCAGAATCAGAAATGTACAGTGAACTAATCATAGAACTAATCATTTGCTCAACATGAACTTCAACAACTTCTTCAGTATTTGTCCTATCCATAATGCCAGTTGAAAGAAAAAGAAAGAAAGAAAAAAAACCAAACACCTTAATCAGGAAAAATCCCCGTACGGGCCACCAATATGTAACACTCAGCCTATATAAGGCAGTTTACACAACGTCAACCGGTTCTTAATCCCTTTCTTTTAAACGTGTTTGAATAAAATACTCCACAAAATAAACAGAATAAATGTCAACCCAAAGTGTATTATACAAGAAACAGCAATATACCAAAACACCAACAATATATACAATATATATATATATATATATATATATATATATATATATAAACAAAAATGTATGTATGCATGTTGGAATAGTCAGTTTCAGTCCAATGTAATGTGTGTGTGTTGAATCGGCCTCACCGGAAAGGCTTTTAGTCCGGGAGCACGATGTATAGCGTTGTCCTGTTCAGTATCCCGAAGGTGAAATAATCCACTGGATGTTACTTCCACAACGAGATAATCAGTCACAGACGATGACAAACAAGTAGTGTGTAGAGCGATCGATCGCGTTATCCACGTAGCAATGAGAGCGTCCTCTCCCGAACACCGGTAAACCGGCTTCTTTTATCAGACGTGACAATCAGCTGTCCAACCCCGACAGAAGTCTCGCGTGAGTAAAACGGGAACACAAACACATATCCGGGCAACATAACACAGGGGAAAATATATATACAAAACAGCTGTACTTATATTATTAATTAGAATAATTCACAGCAGTATAAATGTTCCCCATAATGTGGCCGCGCTACAATCTCATGGGGCTTTGTGAAAGTTACAGTGTTGTGGCAATCATCCACCCGAGATGACACTTCGAGAGAGGTGTGGGTGTGGATGACACTTCGAGAGAGAGATGACACTTCTATGAGAGGTGTGGCTTCCAAGGTCAGTCCTAGTTTTAGGCAGGTCCTGGAAGGTTGGAAGAAGCCTAGCTTACTGTTAAGGGTCTGGCCAGGTCGCATGTTGAGGCGGACACTGATACTCTTGCTGTAAGCGGGGACTATGGCTTCTTGCTCGTTGATCATGGCACATGCGTCTGGTATTGTTTGGCCAGATCGAAGATTCTTGAGGTTGACTGAACATGTCAATTGGTGTGACAAGGGAACCCATATGACGTCGTTCACGGTGTCAACGCAGGCATTCGAGACATGTGGTATGCTCTGATTTGTCTGCTTCAATGTTCTGAAGAGCTTCAGGCTGATAGCTGAGTTTTCAGCTCACAGGGCTAATGCTGCATCAGGCACTGGTGTGTCTTGGACATTTATGGCAGTCATGACTCAGAGGGAACCTGAGTCTGAGTCAGACGCTTGCAATGAGCAGAGGAATGGGTCTTGGTTCCTGTTGCTTGGAGTGGAACTTGCTCTTGGCTTTGAACTTGCCTCGTCAGTCAGTGGATGGGGGGCGGTGTCTGTGACTTGACACTGCGATTCGTTGGAGTTTACTGACTGGAGGGGCAGAGGCTCATGGACTTGCATCCATATCTTCAGGTGCTTGAAGTCTATTAAGGGTTCAAAGCAGTTAAGCAGGTCCTTCCCAATGAGGAGAGGATATGTGTTGATTGGTGAGACGTATACTGGGTGAACAAGGTTCATTGGTCCCACCGTTAGGTGAATCAGGGCCACATGTTTTAGTTGTAGGCCTGTGTGGGAATATGCTTGGAGGTTCAGCTCACACCTTTGAAGTTTAAAGGTTCCGTTAGACCTCTTTGTTCTGTTTTGGACTTCTTCAAGGAGTTCTGTTGACATTAGGGTGATGTCAGCTCCAGTGTCGAGGAGGGCTTCGACCTTGATGTGTTGTTCGATGATAACGGAGAGGTAAAACTTTCTTGCGATACCTTTCTCAATGAGATCACCCAGGAGTTGGGGACTGGAGTTTGGGATGAGAGAGGTAGGATGTCAGCATTTATTTCGTTTTCTTCGGAGGAGTGGCAGACGACACAAGAAAGCACAGGAACTGGAGTGGTTTCCACAGCAGGTGTTTGTTGGATGCTGCTGTGATCTGACCAATCAGGTGTTGGATCAGTTTCTGACTGTTTTGCAGGATGTTCAGGTGGGACTTCTTGTCCGTTTGAAGTTATGATGCTTGTGGTTCTCTGGGAGAGAGATGAGGTGCTGTTCTCTGGGGTATGTTGAGTCAGGTGGTCGCTGCCATCTCGTCCGGCCGCTAGTCAGGATGAATCTGGTTTCACTTTCTCTTCCCACTTCCGGTCATCCTCCTTTCGTTGGAAGAACTCTTTCATCATCATTTTCATCAGCTCTTGAGAGTCGAAACAAGATGAAGTCTTTTGTTCTGATATGGATTCATTTTGAGCTCTGTCAGCTTGGAATCTTTGTGAGTTTTTTCGTCGATTCCTTGGGCTGGTTGCTCCAGGGTGTGTTTGTCGTTTTCCCTTGGATTCCCATGAGCTTTTTCCTCTGGGGTTTCCAAATGAGCTTGGCTGATTCCAGGTTTTCTCCCAATGACTCTCATGAGGTCTTGATTGGTTCCATGAATTTTCCCAGTGACGTCCAGGTGAGCGTTGTCGTCCACGTGGTCCATCCCAGCGGTTGTCTCTCTGTTTAGGTCGAGTACTAGTGTGGGAGTCCCACTCTCTGTTGGACGAAGATGCATTCCACTCTTTGGGTGTTGACTTGGCAAGGTCTTGATGCTGGGTGCCCTCTAGGGCCAGCCTGTGACTCTGTGTGTTGAAGTCAAGAAATGCGGTGATTTCCAGATGGAAGTCAATATCTTGCAGATAACTCTGAACATTTGGACTACCTGGCACATTTGGAGTGAATTTGCCAATGTTTCTGGCGAGCTTGTCAAGGTCTCTGAAATCCAAGCCATGAGATCATCTGTGGCTGGCTGGAGCACGTTGTAGCATATGCACATGTATCAGGACAATCAATAAACTTTGGAGTTTTCAGAATGCTTTTAACCTGATGAACTGTGTTCGTTAATCACTAAGTCGGCTCCGACCAGTCTGCAAAGATGAGCCCATTTGACATCTTTGTGGCCTGGGCGAGGTAAGACAGTGGACCCAATTTCCTAGCTTTTGGAACATCAAAGGATCAACCCCCGGTTGTGGGCAAGAAACTCAGCGCCAGAGACTGACCAGACAAATTCCACACACACACCCCACACACACACACAGACACACACACATATACAAACATGCCTAGAGATGGTATGTACAGTTATTCTCAAGATATGACTGTGCCAAAGTGTACCCGCTATATTTTAAGTGCATATATGCTTCCTAGTGTTTAGATTTTAGAGTTTAAATGACTGTAGCCATTCTAGTTTCATTCCTATTAATGTAATTTTGTCTGTAAACCATAACTTCTTCTACATGTTTCGTTTATATGTCAAGTCTAGATTCTTTTGAAAGCTGTTCATCTGATTTATTCCATAATGTATGTCACACTGCTGACAAATGCATTGTACTATTTTTAATAGTACTTCGAAGGAAAATGAACACTAATCCAACCTTGTAAATCATGCAAATGAGTTTGCAAGACAAAAACAAAGGGAAAGCTTTCCCGCCAACTTTGCACCCATGTTATTGGCTACCCCACCTCAAGGAGGTGTGTCGGCTTATCTGTCATAAAAGCAAAGACGCACAATCTCTTGTGTTCTCTCCCGATTGTCTCACGAGCATCTCGTGCACGTTTTTCCCGGACCTCTCCGGTGACCACGCGCTGCCACCGCGCTCAGCTTCGGGATCGCCATCTTCCAGCGAAACTCACTCTCGTCCTCAGTTCAAACCTTCCCGCTGAACGGAGGAAGCCAACGAACTGCACCAGCGCTAACCTGAAATTCGACACACGCAACCAATGCAAGTATACTGCCGTTTCTCAATCTTAGATGATGAAACTGATTTCCGTGCTGGCTTAGGACTGGTTGTGAGTTTGCTACTTGCCTTCTCTCTTTCCTTCTCTACTTCTATTCTTGTACATAGGTGTGTATTTTCTTGTATATTTAGATGTATAACCTCTGTATTCGTAGTTTGCATATATTAAAACGTTATTCATGCTCGATTGTTCTGTTTGTTCTTTCAGCTGAAAACCCAAGTCACTTTAACGTTTTTCGATCGCTTTATGCTTTAGTTATTTTCATGGCCAGAAAATAACTCTGTTTATAATATTCTGTGAGGGACTTAGTTTGCTGGACAAACGAACAGTTTCTCTAGATAATTATTAAACCAGAACTAATCATATATGTAATTGATTATAATTCGTTGTAATTGATTCACAATATATGTTTAATTCCCCGTTGGGTTGATATATGAATCATAATTTATTCATAACCTTATGAATTATTATATTCATATTTCATCCATAAATTGATTAATAACTGTACGAACCGCTACATTCGTTACATATATTATTTGGTGGAGAATTCGCGAGCAACGTTTTAAACTTGGTTTTCGGTGTAAAGAGCAATGTAGAATAGTTTTGTGTGATTTGAATGTGTATGCGCGCTTTATTCAGTGAGATGACACGCGTCCTCACTTTGAAGAACGTTAACAAGCTGCTTTGTGTCTAAAAACACGGTAGTCAGTTGTTGAACCGTGAAATACACTGCAGTCCATTAATATTTCAGACTTGTATGCGAAAAGGCGACAAATTTTCTGCAATACAGCTAATATTAATTTCCGCTTGAATAAACGAGTTGAGTCGTATTCAGCGTGTTTTGAGATCGTGCGGCAAGATTCCCACTAAATCTCTTGAAAGGCCTTTATATTTACCCGCTATTAAATCTGAATCGTTTGGTCGTCCAAAAATTCACAATAGCCGGTTTGCTCCTGGGTTACGTCGTTCGGCCTAGCTAACCAAACACGTGACCCCCCTTACAAATCTAATCGGAGAGCAGTCATCTGCTTTAACGATTGATGTGTGAGAGTTTGGAGCTATATCAGCATCCTGATCCAATGTTGATTAGTAACAGCGGCGAAGCAATCCCGCAAAAGTTACGTATTCGCGTGCATTAAAGTTGCACCAAAGGGACTGATTCCCAGAGTTGTGTACCCGTGAGTAAAACGGTACATATATATTTATTAGTTGTAATCGTGATCGTGCAGTTAAAACAGCGTAAGGGCCAGAACCCCCACAAGCGCGTTGGTTTTTATATCACGAATTAAAGAAAGGGGATGCAGTAACTCTGACCAGACGCCAGAGGGCAGTCTGCTCAGGTGTGCCACCCCTCCCTACTTATTGGTTGTGTGGACTCATTGACGCCACCGCGTGGACGTTCTGAGTTAAAGCCGCTCCATACTTTGAACTGAAATTATATCCAAATTATCTTTGCTTCTCTATACTGCGGGGAGTTGTAAAAGTAATTTGCTTTTGGTGGTTATGCTTTCCAATCGTTATTGGAATGGGTTTTACTGATTTAAATTTAGTTTAAACACGTTTAAATTTTTAATTTAAATTAACTTTCCCTTCCAACAAGAGAAGTCACTTTCTGAGAGTGCGCCCCCTGGTGGACACTGCCAGATAAGTCAATTCTCTTTTCCTTGCATTCTTTTCCTGTATTCACAGATCTACTCTATTTTATTTTATTTTATTTATTTTATTTTTATTCTACTTTGTTTTATTTCATCTATTCCCTTTTTGTCTTTTCTCTCTCTTTCTCTCAAGTTACTTCTTTAGTTTTACTTTGGAAATTCATTCCCTTTTATTACTTAATGTTTTATTTTATTCACTCTTAGCCCTGTGTCCTGTGTGTTATTGCCTAAGTAATAACATTCACGCACACCCAAGCCTCCCTTATTTCATACACTTATTTTAAATTTAATTAAATAACATTTAATTGAATTTTAAAATTAAGTAGTGTCAATCAGTTGGCATTTTGCTCATAAAAGAAGCAATTCTCTTCAAGGAAACTTACAAATAGGGAAGGCTTTCTCCTTTCTTTTTCCCGTTCGGTTATTCTATGCACTCATTTAAATTTGACTGAAAAAGATTTCATTCAAATTTGAATCAAATGCATCTGAATTATCCTCGTTACTTTCTCTTTTCCCATTCTGCTATTCGGCGCACTCGTTTAATGCAAATTTGAATCAAGTGCATCTGAACTATTTTGTTTTTGTTTTACCCCCTCTGCTCATTTCAGTCTAGTTTAACTAGTTCATTCTGACTGTCATTGTAGGCTCATTTTCTTTTGGCATACACACTTAATTATTTAAATTTGGTTTAAACAAGAGTTAAACTGAGATTTAAATTTACAATTAAGCTGTGTTTGTGTGACCACTTGTGTATTTGCAGATAAGGCCCTTTGCCGCCTGGTGGTGAGCTGACGGTTGCTCCAGTGAGTTCCAGTGAGTGGAACTGCCTAGCCTAGCGTGTCTTACACTAACCGTGTGTGAATCGTGGACATTCTGACCTCGTATCACGGGCAACACGCAAGGACATCGGCGAGTTGTGTATCAGGTACAGGGAGGCAACGAGACCCAAAGTGACAACAAACGGCAATTTTGTTTAATTTCCCTGCTCAGGCTTCTGCACGACAGAACCGCCCGTTTGGAGTAACTGCCCGTAAAGGGGACAGACTCTGGGTTCAGGGAAAACTCAATTTTGACTGGTCACTCGGGCCGTTGGCGCAAATACCTTGCCGAAGTGCGCAATTGTGCTGATGTTCCCTGTTTGAGAGGTTGCACCGTGTTACAAAGGGGACAGGTGACCACGGACACCGCAGTGGAGTGTTTGAACGTCGAGGAAAGGTTGCCTGCCATTGAGTTCTTGTCTGAGCACCCACAATTCACCCAGGCCTAAATTAGTGACATACAGTCACTTCACCTAATTGAAAGCCACAGAATATTACATATTCTTTGATTATTCAGGTGCGGGCCAACCCTTATACTCTTGAGCCATACCATCCCTCTAGGTTTTATGACACAACAGTGCACTCGCCTGACACTGTCATAAACCCAGCTGGAATAGGAAGTTTAAGTTTCACTTCTCCCCTCTAGCCCTTCTGTTTTAGTTTATTGCTATTCTATTTTTATTCCTATCTATTTGTCTACTGCTCTATTTCTCATTTAATTGCATCCTGTTCTATTCTGTTCTGTTTTGCTTTTCCACTGTGTTTGTTTCTTTCAGTTCATGTAAAAGCAGAGCCTGTGAGAGCCATCACGGAAAACTGAGGAATAGATAGACGACCGAGCAGCGAGAGTCATCAAAGGACTCTTAGGGCCACCGCCTGTCAAATTCTTTGTTTAAATCCGGCACTCACCCACACAAATTGACCCGCGTGGTCCTTTTGGCTATTGACAATTAAGTGTCTAGCCTACATTCCACTAACTGTCTGCACCAGTTAACTGGAACCAAACCAAAGAATTATATAATCATGCATTATTATAAGTCGTTAGTTCTGCGCGTGCTTGCATTGGTTCTGTTTGTGCTGTCTTTCTCTCGCCAACAGCAAGCTAACGTGTTCAGAGCAGCCAGCCCCAGCACCCACGGGGACCGACTCAAGACCTGGTTGGGCTCCCTGACCAGCACGTTCCTGCCCAACGACCGCTGTGGATCCCCAGCACCCAAGCAACGAGCAGCTGGACGACAACCTGAAACGACTGATGGCCCACGATCCGACGCCGAGCTACAAAGAATGGGCGAAAGTCATCCGAGCCATCGCCCACAACCTCAAGCTCCAGGCGGAGGATGCCCGGAGGAATCAGGCCCAGATTCATCGTCACCACGATCAGCGACTCGTCGAGACCCAGGACCAGCGTTGGACAGCGGATGAATCCAAACCCGAGCTACAGGAGGAGCTGCAAAGACTTCAAAAAGCCCTTGCAGAGCTCCACCTGGAGGTGGAGCGTAGAGAACTGACTGAAAAACTACCAACACAGCGAAGCTCCCCTAGCCAAAGCAGAGACTAAGCCGAAAGACAGACACACTAAAGCCCTGACCTGTGAAAATCATCTCAAACAGGCCCAGAAAGGAGTTATGGCTCCGAAACAACAAAGAGACTATGTGAATGAACTTGACACTGGTTACAGAGAACTGAAAAGTGGCATGGGAGGGGAAACACACATCACAGAGTTTCCCCTAACCAGTCAAGAAGCCCTAATTCCAAATGGGGTTAAAAGTCCACTGCCCAAAACGTCCAGCGGCCAAGAAACTTTGCCAGCAGCTGTCACATCCAACTGCCAGCACCTGCGACAGGCTCTGATCCAAAAGCTTTCTGACCCTGCATCAGATCAAGGGCTCCCTGCTGCCATGGACCTAAAACGGGGCAGACTGAAAAACCCATACACTTGCTACAGCCGACTGCAAATGGCCTACTTCAGAGCACGTGGTCAGCCAGCAATGGAGGAAGATTTCATCTTCAACACTCTGCTTCTCCGAGAGCTGCACCCTGCGGTGAGTGATCATCTGGCAGCCTTGGCCTGCTCACGCAGTATGTCTACTTCAGCAGCTGCGAAAACTTGGTCAACGAAGCTCACTCCAAGCAGAACACTGCTCCTGAAAAGGGACTGTAGAAAATCAAACCAGTTACACAGTCTCCGATCACTGCCCAGAAACCTGTCCTTACCTTTTTGAAAGACTGAGAAATGAAGCTGAAAGACAAAATCAGACTCTCAAGTCACAAAGATGTGAGCTGAATGTGCAGTCGCACAGTCCAAATGAGGTCCATCTTGAACACACAGCTCCCACGCACCACACCATTGGTCGAGTGAGCCTGGTACCTCCTGTGTGCGTAGCGCAAATGGACACGTTTCTCTGTTTCACCCACAAAGACCTGCTAGACTGTTTTGAGCCCTTATTGAATGCCAGACCGCTGAAAATCTGGGCTCAAGTGTGTGAACTTCTGCCTTCCCAGTCACCCAGACCACCTGAGCCAGACGGTCAGGTCACAGAGGTCGCAGGAAATCTCCCAGCTAACCGCGGGAACCCCGTCTCAGAGCACAGTTCAAGTTCGCTACCCGGCGTACTTCAACTCACCATAGACTGTAACTCCCTCTGCTCCAAGGCCACGACAGACTCACAGCTGAATGATGTAACTACAACAGATATTATTCTCACACTGTGGGCAGACAACTCAGCCTTCAGCCACACGCTGTTAAGTGCTCTCAGTGAAGGGACACCGGACCTCCCATTTGTCAACAAGCAAACACACTTTCCACTAGACTTTCGTCTGCCAACCATGATGACTGTCAAGTACATCTGTGTTTTGAACTTCAAATGGAACCACCGGCATTCAACCCATCACTTCCTGGTCCTTCCAGACCTCCTGATGCACTCTAATGCTCACACGGACCGTGCAAATGAGTTGTTGTGGGCCCCAATGACTGTACAGCTTCCTGTTGTTCCTGTCAACACTGCCAACTTCCTGTCAGGCCAGACCACCCAAGAGGTCTGCATCCTGATCCACATACAGGAAACTGTAGTACCACCTTACACCAAAGGGGGTGCTGTTTGGCTCCACACACAGGAAACTGTAGTACCACCTTACACCAAAGGGGGTGCTGTTTGGCTCAACAGGCAATGTGGTCAAACCCTAAGCCACATGCCAGCATCCTTCACACTTTCACCTGAAGGCGTGGAACTTGGACTCACTCTAAAAGCCACACCCCTAACTGAAGTGTCATCCTATGTAGTCCACGGTTGGCTCAACGAATGCATGGTCACAGACATCAGCATTCCCAAAGCCTACCATCTAGAATGGATAATGGACCACGGCCCCTATGACTTTGAAACTCAGGTTAACAGTCATTAACTTAATACCAGCTGCCATGGCCCCAGAAGGAAGCTTAAGCAACACAAGTTTCACGGCATCCGTCAAGAGCATCTCCATCACTCCCATCAAACTGGTACCCACAACACAGGTGCGCAGAACGGAGCTGATGGAGGACAAACACCTTGCAGTACCCACAGTCTCTGACCAGCCTGCCTGTGAAACTCAAAAAGCGCTGCACCTCTGACAGCCAACCTGACAGCTAACACCACAACAACAGAGCCATTCCCAAGGTTTGAGCCTAAAGGCCAACAGATCCAGAAAGATGCAAGTGCCCTAAAGAATGACGCAGACTGTCAAAGACTCAGAAACGTCTTGAACAAATTCAAAGTGACATTTGACAAAGACTTTTTATGCTGTGGTCTCACTAAACTTCACACAGTGCATAGTGCAACACACCCAAATGCTCCTCCCACCTTCATCAGGCAGTACGAAGGTCACATCGCCCCACATGACCCAGTGCAGGAGTTTGTTCATTCAACAGAAGGAAAAGGTGTTATCTGCCCATGCAACAGCACCTATTCAGTCCCCATCTGGTCCATTGTCAAACCAGACAACAAGTGGCAACCCACCATTGACTTCAGGATGTCAAACCAGCAAGTGCCACTGCCACGTCGTGCCAGAAAGCACAAGTCTGCACGGAGCGGAGATTCAGCTGCCTGCCAAAACTGCTATAACAGCACACCAGCGTTGACACTTAAGATAAAGGTACCCCAACAACAGCAACCAACCTGTCACAGGTACCTCAAAGAGAATGCGTGCCAAAGAATACCCACAGCCTACGTCGATGGACAATTCGACATCCATGAGGGCATCCTACAGGCAAGTGCAGGGGTACGATGGTTAAACAACCAACCCTGCCACCGAAAGAACAGCAGATGGGGTCCCCAGTCATGTCAGTATGGTGAAGCAGCAGCTACCCTCATAATCCTTCAAGTCTCCTCTGTCCATAACATCAGAGAACTCATGTGCACAGACTCACACTATGCCAGCCGTGGTTTCACATGCCATCTTCCGAGCTGGAAACAGACTGGTTCCAAAACTAAACACAACATGCCGGTGAAACATCAACACATGTTCCAAACACGTGATGACATCACCCAAACACACGACACGATCACTTACGGGGAAAAGGTGAAAAGACGCTTAAAGCAACCATTGTGTGGCAAAGGCGTGAACGACCAAACTAATGCCCTTGCCAAGACTGGCACCCTGCATAACAAGCTATGGTCACACCCACCCCATTCACCCACCCTTAGTGTGGCAACAACAACCCGCGGCCAGCGGACTGTTCCTGCAACATTTCCCGCCTTACTGCCACTGCCACTAACAACCAAACTTGCCAACACTTCCAGGCGAAATGTTTTGCACCACCACTCATACCCCTCCAACCTCCCGTTCACGGCATCTGGTCCCACGACGGCCCCTGGCCACAAACGACTACATAAGACCAACCACATGCTACGTGTGGGAGTAAACTTTCTAATGTATGTCCCTGATGTCCTCACAGCCCCAAAGCTTGTACTGCCACAGGGCCAAAAGGGGGGTGAACGGATATACACCCACGACACACCATGTGCCAAACACCAGGGCACCAGAACTATTTATGAGACTTTGAAACAAGTGGCGTACTGGCCCAGCATGCAGGAAGATGTGGCAGAGTATGTCAGAGAATGTCAGGTTTGCTGTCAAGTCCAAACTGTAAACCCAAAGCACAGAGCTCCACTGCAACGCAGAGGAGTCACGTTTCCACGGTCAGTCGACCAGAAAGACTGGACTGTAAAACCTCCTCTGATGCTCATGGCCATCACAGACACCATACAGGAGTCAACTCAGGTGTTCCCCACGGAACTACTGATGGCACGGCAGGTGCCACTGCACCTGTACCAACCAGGAGACTCGAGTCTCATCACAGCCTACTCCACCCATCAGCATCGCAACAAGCTCCGCCTACAGCTGAGAGAACAACTCGCAACACAGAGCCAAACCCTGCAAACCACCTGCAAATCCCGGAAAGGTATTGTGGTGGTTCTCTATACTCACAGTTTCCTGCTGATCCAAACGGCTAACTCAAGGAAGCAACTGTTTACAGTCCTCCAGAATGACTTTGCCCAGAATCAGCTGGTTATAGCTTTGTTGACAGACCTGCTGCGAGAAGTTAGCTTCTCTATGGACAGAGTGGCTATGAATAGGATTCCTCAGTATCCCACACAAACTGTGCTGGACTTTGCTACTGGCAGACCCAAAGACATGGTCAATGTCAGGTGGTGGCAATGTAACACCCCTGCCGAGAAACACACCTCAGATGTGGTAGCCTACCACAACAGCAACCCACGGCTGTGCCTGGCTCCCCACTTTTGCAGGCGTAGTTTCACCAAAGACTTTCCGTACTTCTCCCCTAACCAGCTCTTCCTCAGAAACCACACTGAAGGAAGGGGCCGGTTGCAGCCCATGACCAGCAACACACGCTGCCCTGCCAAGGCCAAGCTTCGCACCCAAGTCATCGGGACACTGCTCGTCCACACCCCCACTCATGCTGCCACCCTAACCTACCATCAGCACAACACCGCCACTCGTGTCAGCCTGCCCAATCCAAGTAAGTGGATCCAGGTACCCCTGGGTTCCATCCTTCACCGCAGCCATCTGGCAGTGTACTGTCTCTCAAGCAAAGAGGACCAGTCAGAACTGGAAATCCCATCCTCCTCCAGGAATCACCATCACACCTTAGATCCAGGACTGGAACTGAGGATTGACAAAGGGGGGTCCCAGCTAAGTGACAGTACTCCCATCGATGCAGCCCGCCAAGCACTTTCACGACTGCCTGTCCTGACCAGCTCACCTAGAGCCCACGCTTGGACCGCTGCCAACACAGTCCGTTGCTTCTCCATGGCAATCAAGTATGCACTCGCCCTGGGTCTGGCCTTCATCCTATCCCAAGGGATCAAAGGGATGCAAGAGTCCATGGACAGGTGCCTATCTGCCCCTCCTCAAGGACGAGTAGGAACCACCTGCTGCGTGACCATCCGGATCCATGTGCCATCGAACTTGGTTACCGTCCAACGAAGTCCGCACAGGGACTTTGTTGGCCGAAGGGGGGTCTGTAGCATATGCACATGTATCAGGACAATCAATAAACTTTGGAGTTTTCAGAATGCTTTTAACCTGATGAACTGTGTTCGTTAATCACTAAGTCGGCTCCGACCAGTCTGCAAAGATGAGCCCATTTGACATCTTTGTGGCCTGGGCGAGGTAAGACAGTGGACCCAATTTCCTAGCTTTTGGAACATCAAAGGATCAACCCCCGGTTGTGGGCAAGAAACTCAGCGCCAGAGACTGACCAGACAAATTCCACACACACACCCCACACACACACACAGACACACACACATATACAAACATGCCTAGAGATGGTATGTACAGTTATTCTCAAGATATGACTGTGCCAAAGTGTACCCGCTATATTTTAAGTGCATATATGCTTCCTAGTGTTTAGATTTTAGAGTTTAAATGACTGTAGCCATTCTAGTTTCATTCCTATTAATGTAATTTTGTCTGTAAACCATAACTTCTTCTACATGTTTCGTTTATATGTCAAGTCTAGATTCTTTTGAAAGCTGTTCATCTGATTTATTCCATAATGTATGTCACACTGCTGACAAATGCATTGTACTATTTTTAATAGTACTTCGAAGGAAAATGAACACTAATCCAACCTTGTAAATCATGCAAATGAGTTTGCAAGACAAAAACAAAGGGAAAGCTTTCCCGCCAACTTTGCACCCATGTTATTGGCTACCCCACCTCAAGGAGGTGTGTCGGCTTATCTGTCATAAAAGCAAAGACGCACAATCTCTTGTGTTCTCTCCCGATTGTCTCACGAGCATCTCGTGCACGTTTTTCCCGGACCTCTCCGGTGACCACGCGCTGCCACCGCGCTCAGCTTCGGGATCGCCATCTTCCAGCGAAACTCACTCTCGTCCTCAGTTCAAACCTTCCCGCTGAACGGAGGAAGCCAACGAACTGCACCAGCGCTAACCTGAAATTCGACACACGCAACCAATGCAAGTATACTGCCGTTTCTCAATCTTAGATGATGAAACTGATTTCCGTGCTGGCTTAGGACTGGTTGTGAGTTTGCTACTTGCCTTCTCTCTTTCCTTCTCTACTTC
Organism: Megalobrama amblycephala; assembly: GCF_018812025.1. Lineage (NCBI taxonomy): Eukaryota > Metazoa > Chordata > Actinopteri > Cypriniformes > Xenocyprididae > Megalobrama > Megalobrama amblycephala. The sequence continues at coordinate 39,507,222 of NC_063057.1, read as the reverse complement.
TATTCTTGTACATAGGTGTGTATTTTCTTGTATATTTAGATGTATAACCTCTGTATTCGTAGTTTGCATATATTAAAACGTTATTCATGCTCGATTGTTCTGTTTGTTCTTTCAGCTGAAAACCCAAGTCACTTTAACGTTTTTCGATCGCTTTATGCTTTAGTTATTTTCATGGCCAGAAAATAACTCTGTTTATAATATTCTGTGAGGGACTTAGTTTGCTGGACAAACGAACAGTTTCTCTAGATAATTATTAAACCAGAACTAATCATATATGTAATTGATTATAATTCGTTGTAATTGATTCACAATATATGTTTAATTCCCCGTTGGGTTGATATATGAATCATAATTTATTCATAACCTTATGAATTATTATATTCATATTTCATCCATAAATTGATTAATAACTGTACGAACCGCTACATCGTTATAACGTTCTTTTAACTTAGTGGGGAGGTAGGATTCTTCGGAGGGAGCAGGTGACTGTTTTGGCACTGCCCCCTTCTGATCATGTGCCAGTCCGGGAACAGGGGACCCGGTCCTGCTTGGCAAAGGTGAAGTCGGTGTCCGACGTGTTCTTGGCGGCTCACAGCGCAATTCATATGCATGCTTGAGTTCCTCTTTAATACTGTCGGACTCTTCTTTGATGTAGTCAAGCTGTTGTTTTAGGCGGCTGACCTCATTTCTTGACTCATTCAGGTGAGTTTCGAGAGCTTTAATTCAGCTGTTCTTGTCTCTGAAGTCAGCCTTTGCTTTTTCCAGTAGCTGTTCTGCGTACTGTAGCTTGTCGGAGAGATCAGCGTAGTCTGCTCTGCCTTGTTCCATTTCTTGCGTAGTAGCTGCTAGGGTCTCTTTTAGCCTGTTGATCTCCTCTTTTAGCTGTTCGATGCATCGTTGTGCACGTGTCAGCTCCTGCTGGCGATGGGCGGCTTGCCTGTCGCTCAGTTTGAGGGTGGCGATGAGTGTGTGACTTAAGGAGCCGGTGATCTTGGCTAGTTCTTTGTGACTGTAGCTCTGGCCTGGGTCTTGTTTCATGAGGCTTGTTATGTTGTCATCCAGCTGGTCCTGTGTCTGATGCTTTAGTGTTTCAGCGGCCTGAGGTAAGAGGCTGTCCGTTACAACACTTAGCCAGGTCTCCAGATCCTCCCAGTGTCCAGCAGGGTCTGTTGTGCGAGACATGTTTTGGCACTGCGAGGGAGGTCTAAACCCAAAACTGACACAGACCTGAAGAAAAGAACAAAACAAAACAAGCAAGCAGGGCAAATCAAAGGTGTAAGGGTGCATTGTCAAGTGTGGTGTAAGGAACCCTGCATTGGCCCAAAAACGGAATCCGACACGCCTGGGCGAAGGTTAACGCGTGTATGCCTTTTCAGCGTCTCTGAATGTTCACTTAATTTCACTCGTTTAATCTGACTCCAATTTCAAATGATTATTACTCTTAGGTTGTGTTTCCAATTAGAAATTAATCATTTGTTATGTATTAATTTAGATATTTGATTATTCTGATTACCTTATATCCTCAATTATTTCGTTCACTGCAGTCCAGGTATCGCTTTAGAAGAGTTACTTCGGCCGATTTGAGCACTCTTCCCAGACACAAACTCGTCAGTCTGACCTTAAACATTGGATGCAGGGTAAATATCTACCTTTAAGTCGGTCGCGCTCTGCTTACTCGTAACAAAAAGCATAGTTTTTATATATTTACGAAAACTGCAACTTATTTAAGGCAGTGATAGTCAGAAATCGAAATGGATTTAATTGACGTGCCCCATGCTCCATCTATTAAACCTTTCGTATGAACAATCCTGAACACAGATTTGAGGTAATACCTTCGCTTTGATCTACTAGAAATAATGGATTAAGAATAATACAGAATTAACCAAATATAACATTTTATGGTAACACTTTACTTGAAGGGGTGTGCATAAGACTGACATGAAACCTTCATAATCATGACATGACACATGTCATGAATATGAAGGAGGTTTTATGAATGTTTATGACAACTGTCATTAAGTGTCATTCGCTCAGTTATGTCATTTTTAATGCAAAGATGACATTGTTTGAGATGTCCGAGTTATGACAACTTGACATAAACCAATACATCATAACCTGTCAGTGTCTTTGTCATGACAACTTGACATTATTTAGCTTTATGGGTTAACATTGCATTAAACTGTCATGAGGTTGGTTTTGACATTGGCTGTTATAATAGTGTTATGAATATGTATCTTGAGCTCAAGTACAGTGGTACAAATTGAACTTGTCATTAAAATGTCATTAAGTGACAATACTCTGACAAATAATTTTATAACAGCGTCACGACTATTTTTCATTTCATGTTTTTTTTGTTTTTGTTTTTTGTTTTTTTTAAGTTTCCTTTAACAGAAGGTCAGATAATAGACAATTTCAAATTTCTTAAAAAAGATGACACGGTTATAAAATAATGGTAACACTTTATTTTAGGGTCTTTTAACTAGTTGCTTATTACTATTAGCATTCATATGGTTAAAATATTGGCTATTTATTAGTACTTATGCCTTATTCTGCATGATCTTATTCTACATTCTTAATCCTACCCAATACCTAAACCTAACAATTAACTATAATAAGCAGTAAATTAAGAGTTTATTGAGGGAAAAGTCATAGTTAATCGTTTATATATGTGTTCCCTATACTGAAGTGTTACCAAAATAATGTAATGTAATGTTAACCCATAAAGCTAAGTAGTTTTTTTAAGTTTGATAATTAATCTGCTATGTCATGTTTATGACAGGTTATGATGTTTTGCTAATGTCCAGTTGTCATGACAAAGACACGGACAGGTTATGATGTATTGGTTTATGTCAAGTTGTCGTAACAAAGACATCTCAAACAATGTCATCTTTGCATTAAAAATGACATAATTGAGCGAATGACACTTAATGACAGTTGTCATAAACATTCATAAAACCTCCTTCATATTCATGACACGTGTCATGTCAAGATTATGAAGGTGTCATGTGTTACCCATTTTATTTGTCAAGTAAAAATATATTTAACATTTCTGAATTGGCTTTAATTGTCTTATTGTAATGGAATTGCCATCATCAATTCCATTACAATAAGACAATTAAAGCCAATTCAGAAATGTTAAATGCATAACATCGATTACTCAAAGAAATGCATATATACACAGGGATGGGTGAGTGTCCTCAGACATTCACCCATCTCTGTGGGGGCTACAGATGATCCCCCATGACTGTTTTGCTCTTTACCTTTTATACCAGAACCAGAACAAAAGGATCGTAAATGTTTATTACACCAACACCTGTTTTGGGGGAGAGGAGAAGAGACACCACCCAAAAAGAGGACAGAATTTTCCTTAATTTTCCATCTTCTTCATAATTCTAGTGACTGCTGTGAAATTGAGACCATTTTACCAACCGCACTGAGACTTTTAAAATGATACCAAACATGAAAAGGGAAAAACAATAAATACACAAGTTACATTATACGTGTTGAATAACTTTCAGTCAGGGGGAAGGAGAGTTTGTGTGTGTGTGTGTGTGTGTGGTGGGGGGAGGCGTTGTCCTTTTGGAGTTAGGGCAAGGCGTTGGCCCCTTGCTATTTCTCTGAGATCTTCTTCTCTAGGCAAGTTTTATTGCTTTATTGCAGGATGCTTGATCTCAGTTTTTGTTTAGCAGGAAAATCAAGCCTTACAGATGGCCCCTGGCCCCTTGGGGCAAATTCAGTGAGTCCCTGAGGGGCCACTTTTTAACATTTCCTGCTTCCACATGTTGGGTGTTGCTTTCAGAGTGTTCATAGGCTGTCTCTTTGCAGTGTCAGTCGATGGGTGCAGGAGTCAAGTCGTCACCTGAAATAACAACATTAAGGCAGGTTGAACATTAAGATAAAAGTACAGCAGGATGCATCTCTGTGTCACACAGTCCCTTTAGGTGTGAACTGTGCTGACTGGATGCTGCAGCAGCTGGACATGTCTGTGATCCTCTTGGTCAGGTTTGCTTCCACCTGCACTTGGCTGTGGTGGTATTCTGTCTGTAGAATGACTGGTTGTACCAAGTCTGTGTTGGTCAGCATGAGCAGAACGTGTCAGGAAAGTCTCATTACACTTTGCGGAAACACCTGTGTCCGCCCCAGGTTTAATTGATCCTGTGAGAAATCCTTGGTTACCTTCAAGTAGAAGGTCTGGTTTGCCGGGCAGGTCAAATTTCCATGGGTGAAGCATTAATTTAGCTGATGATGCTCCATTGCGTGCAGGACACCTGAACAACCTCTGAGTGACCATTCAATACTTGAACACTGATGAACTTGGTGTTATTGTAAGATGAGGAAAAGGGTTGTTGGAAAAACATAATAACACAAAATAACACATGACGAACATGTCAAAAGTGCGAGTGGTAAAGAAGGTCTCCCTTTCAGAGTCCTATCTTTAGTGAGCAGGTCACATTTAATCACCAGATTCTTCACTATGATAGTGGAATTTAGACTTGGTCTGGATGCGTTAAAGGCAAGTAGCAAAGAGTCTAAATAACTAGTATATTTACCAGTGGTATAAATAATTAAATATATCACATACTTAAACATAGAAATACACAATTTCATAATTACAGTTATAAAACTGTCTGTAATAGTTGTTTTAACTGCACATCCTTAATGCAGAACTTAGGCTTCAATCAAGTCAATTAGAGAAGGGAATTTACAGAAACTGAGATTTAAAATCTCTTGTTTAGCTTTTACAACCATCATCTGTGCATTTGATGTACAGGCTAAGTCACACTCGAGAATAGAGGTCTGGGAATTGAGTACCTGATTTATAGAAATGCCTGCATTTCAGTTCTAACTGTTTAGTTCAATTTGTCATTAGTCATATATTGGAAACTAGGGGGCCCTCCTAGTTTGCAACAATGCCAAGGACTGAAAGAGACCACTTACATTACTGAATAGGTCTCATTTAGATTTTGAATTTGTAATTTGAATGATCAGAAATTCTATTAATTGATGTGTGACTAAAGCCATGCACATGTCCTGCATATTACAGTGTTTCCATAACCCCTCAAAATTGACACAGTTAAAAAGGAAAAGAAATTACGACAATAATTTCCCTTGTCCTATATGTATGAAGGTGAATGATGTATGTTAGATTTGCATTATGTGAATAATTTTCGTCTGGATAGTCTTATGATCTACCCAGTCAACACGTGAGATCATGCGATGATCACAGTGACATCACACAATCCTCATACTGTGATCCTCAGCATGTGTGTAAAGCGTGAGCTCAACGTGAGTTCATCTGATCCTCATACTGTGATCCTCAGCATGTGTGTAAAGTGTGAGCTCAGCGTGAGTTCATCTGATCCTCATACTGTGATCCTCAGCATGTGTGTAAAGCGTGAGCTCAACGTGAGTTCATCTTATCCTCATACTGTGATCCTCAGCATGTGTGTAAAGCGTGAGCTCAACGTGAGTTCATCTGATCCTCATACTGTGATCCTCAGCATGTGTGTAAAGCGTGAGCTCAACGTGAGTTCATCTGATCCTCATACTGTGATCCTCAGCATGTGTGTAAAGCGTGAGCTCAACGTGAGTTCATCTGATCCTCATACTGTGATCCTCAGCATGTGTGTAAAGCGTGAGCTCATTGTGAATGCTTCACACTCCGGTCCAGTTGGCGGTGGTAAATGCACCATCTAAGCTGGTCTTCCAACCACCATAAAACATGTAAAGAAGAAGAAAAAGTTGTGCATGGTATTGTTACACCGCAGAAATGGTGAGTGGCCTATTTACATACTTTTAGATGTGCAATGTGGTCTGGTCTTTTTTTTTTTTAGCAGAGTACTGCTCACACATGCTACATGTGCACCAGCCATTTTACCTTCAGTAATCACACCAAAATTGCTAGCTGCAGCTAGTTTGCATATCAGTATTTGTGAATTGTTAGGCCTGTTATGTCAGATCATTACAACATTACTAACTTTATATTTCAATATATAAATTTTTTTATTTATACTTATATTTCAATAATTAACAAGCGCTGTAAAACAACAGTAAGCAAGAATGCTGCACTGGTGGAATAGCGTAAACTATCATTGCTCTTTGGATAAAAAGATGAAGTACGCCTACTCTTAGACACTCATATTAAAGATAAAAAGCCTTATTTCACCACGCTATATGACTAGTTTTTTAACAACAACTTCTATCTGCGGAACTGTAGCTGTTTTATGTTAAAAGCTTCAACGTCACTTCCCATTTACCAAAACTCAAAGTGACTGACATTCATCCTCTTATTAACATAACAAGCAACTTTACCCAGACATCAGATGCAACACTACATCATTAAGAATGTAAAGTGTAGATCTACAAAAGTGTAGTTTAAAGTACTTTATGATACACACTTTCTTTAGGATACACAACAATTGTCCAAAGAAGACTTCTTAAACAATTATCAAATACAGTAATCAGTGAGAGTGGCTAAGGTTGTCCTCTCAAACAAAAAAAAATTGTAAAAGATTTATGTGTTTCATATAATGTTTTACTAATACAGAAGTTCTTTTTGGCCTGTTAGGATTTGGAAACAAAAATTAAGGCATTGAAAAGACAGCAACAAAAAGCTCGTAGAAAATCAAAAAAGATCATTTTGGCTCTTCAGAAAAAAAATGAAAACACTTCTGATAGTGAACACTCCTCCAGAGAACTTGAATCAGACTACTCATCAGACGACTCAGGAAATATGCTGAATGTTGTGGAGCAGCATCTAAATGAAGACTTGCAAGAACAGTATGATTCAGAATCACAACAGAATACCATAATTAATATGCAAGATCAAGTGCTATGGTATGAAATTGATAGACTAAATGATTCCATGGATGTTACCAGTGAAAGTAACTCAGAGCTAGCTTTGTCTCTGGAGAAAAAGCTGTCTGAGTGGGCAATGAAATTCAACATCTCCATGACCTCTCTCACTCATTTGCTTAAGATTTTGAAGGAACATGACATTGATGTTCCAGCAGACGGACGAACACTATTGAAAACACCTCGTTCTGGCAGTTTGAGAATAACAGAAAAATCAGGTACATTTTAACTTTGAAAATGTCCATGCACTCATTTGGCAATATTATTCAGAAATTTCACTGAACTGTAAAATCTTTTTGATAGGTGGCAAATACACATATTTTGGATTAAAGGAAGGTCTTACGCATACTCTGTCTGAGCAAGACACTTCAAAATACGACCACTTTGAGATTTCTTTGAATATTGATGGCCTACCCATTTTCAAGTCCAAAAACCTCACAATGTGGCCACTTCAGTGTGCTGTCATCAACATTGATGAAGTGAAAAACAGTCCTTTTGTTGTTGCTCTGTTTTCTGGAGCAAAGAAACCAAATGATTTGGAGTTTTTGAGGGATTTTATGGAGGAGCTGCAAGAACTGATGGAAACAGGCTTTAAAGGGAAGAGAATTGTCCTCAAAAACATCATATGTGATGCACCAGCACGAGCCCTCATCAAAGGAATAGTTCAGTTTAATGGCCGCTATGGCTGTGACTTTTGTGATGTAAAGGGAGTTCATGAGAGCAAAATGCTTTTTTTGTATAAAGGAAATCTCAGAACCAATGAGTCATTTAGACAGAAGACAAATCCTGAACATCACAAAACAGATAGCATTCTTTTGAATCTGGACATTGATATGATCAGGCAGTTCCCAATAGATCCCATGCATTGTGTAGATCTAGGAGTGACTAAGCGAATGTTGATGCTGTGGAAAGAAGGACCTTTGGCCCATAGATTATCAGCTGGACATCTTAGCACCATTACTTATTTTCATCAAGCTGTCCGACATCACATACCTCCTGAATTCAATAGGAAACCCAGGGGGTTAGATGAACTGAAGCACTGGAAAGCAACTGAATTCCGAACATTTTTGCTTTATACTGGACCAGTGATTTTGAAATATGTTCTCGATAAGGAGAAGTATATTCACTTCCTTTCACTTAGTATTGGAATGCGCATCTTGTACAGTGAAAACCTAATGGAGCATCGTGATTATGCAGATGAGCTGTTAACATATTTTGTTGAAAAAGGTAGCAGCCTGTATAGCATGAGTTTCATCTCATATAATGTGCATTGCTTGCTACATCTCACTGATGTTGCAAATTACAACAGATCATTACACTATTGTTCAGCGTACAAGTTTGAGAACAATATGGGTCAAATCAAGAGGTTTATCCGCGGTTCAAGTGATCCACTGATTCAAGTAGCTAACAGATTGGCAGAGAGGCAAGCAATATCAAGTTCTAAGAAATCAAATGTTAACTCTGGTACGCCAAAGACAAAAGAATGTTACAGAATGACCAATGATAGCTACTGCCTTATACATGGAGTTCAAGAAAATCTGATTTTTTGTGAGGTTTTTTGCAGAATGGAACCTTTGTACACTAAGCCATGTGACTCCAGAATAATTGGCATATTCAAAGGATTTCGGAATCACACTAAAATGTTACATACTGACACCACTCAACTGAGACATAAAGCAATCATGATACCTTTGTCATTGATTGATAAAGATGAATACAATGCGGTAGCGCTTATACCGATCATGCATTCAGTTTGATTAGTTAGTCAAGTAAGTCAGTAAGGCAGGGTTTTTGCCTTTTTTATTGCATGTTATCCTGATTTTGATCCAAAGACTATGAATAATGTGTGTGTGTGTGTGTGTGTGCGTGTGGCGTGTGCGTGCGTATTTCAGTATCGAATTTGTTTATTCGGTGATGGACAGACATCTGTTGTACCAATCAGTTGGATTTTTGATGACAATGGAACATTGAAGTGTCGATGGACATCATCACTCTCAAACATTAAAAACAATTCTCCACCAAACCCTAACTGGAAGGTTTATGACATTGTGAAGATCGTTGGACCATCAATTGGTAAGAAATTGCAATAATGGTGCATTTGAATTGAAAATGAATGTGATGCTGAAATGTGGGTATAAGAACACAAATTCAAGTTGTTGTGCCTAATATAAGACAATCACAATTTTAGTTTTACATAAGTATTTAACATTTCTGGAAGATTTTTTTCTCAATATTATGATAGGTGGTCTTATAAATTTACTAATCATAATATATTTATGTATTCTATGATGAATAAATAGTTGACTGAATTTCCATTATACACATAGTATACATAAATTTACCACTTACAGGAGACTATGATCAAGCAAATCAATACATCTCAGATTACACAACGGGGGTCTCAGCAGCAGAGGACTCAATTACTTATTCAATGACAGACCCTGCAGTTGTGGAATTACCTGAGAAGAGAAAAAGGAAAAATAAGCTCAGTGATGAAAGTGACATCAATTCAGAGACATCTTCCTGTGAAGGTCTGTATATATTGAAATGATTGGTATGCAGAAAACAATTTAGCCATAACTCTGTGATCATTCTTTATTTGTATGTACTAAACAGATGATATGAACTTGAAGCAGTCAGGAAATGAAGTGAAGCAATCTGGTCTGAAGTCAAGAAATGTCCCACTGCCCAAACCTCCTATATACCATGGTTAGCCTGTTTTAACTTTGATGTAGAACTTTGAACTTGCTAAAGCACTTTTATGTTTTTTCAATCCATTTTTTATTAGTTTGTTTTTTTCTTCTTTTGAACATTATTCAGTCAATATTCAGCTCATTCAGAAAGTTCAGTGTGACAGTGTTTTAACTTTTTAACTAAACTTTTATTTAATAAAAAATATTTTTCTTCTGCATGATCTATCTTTAAAGATACTCTTCAGAGAAGTGGGAAAAAAGATGAGGATGATCCCAAGCCCACAAGCTCTGATGTCTCAGGTGATTTAAACATATACACACTGTGACGAGCACTCCCAGAGGAATCAGCGTCGCCCTGGCAACCAACGGAAAACACCTGCACGTCCTTATCACCGGCTGATCGGTCACAGATGCTCCCCATCAGCCAGCACACTCTTAAGGAGCACACGCTGCACTCAAACGGCGTTCTCGAACCGAATGCAAGGCTGGTCTAACCCCTGTCTCATCTCTTTACAGAAAGCAGCGAATGACCGACAGCCCAGCCACTTTGGAGCACGTTTGGACACCCACTTTCACCTCAACTGGCTTGGAAGAGCACGAAGAGCACACGGGAAGCACCGGCCACCAGAAAGCGAAGCAACACATTTCACCAGGCACCCCACAGTTCTCAATAAATCCACCCTCCGGGGTTTTGATTTCACGTACCTTTTGTCGAGTGATTCTTCACCCCGTGACAGTGGTGGAGAATGCGGGCAGTAACAGTGAGCAATCACCGACAAGGTCACTGCTCCAACTCCTAATTTTTTTCCCTCTTCCTCTGTTTGTGTCACCAGCACCACGGAAGGCGGCGTGCGCATCCCCGCGATGGAGGACGTCTTACAACGCCTCGCTGAAGTAAGCATCCGCCAGCAGCAAATAGCGGAACACCTCGCCACTCGCCTGGGCAGGATGGAGGATGAACTCGCCACCGTCCGGGCGGCCGCAGCCCAGCGCGTTCCGCTACCTGAGCCTCGGGCACAAGCTACCCGCCTGATACCCAAGATGACAGCTGATGACGATGTGGAAGCCTTCCTTCAGGTCTTTGAAAACACCGCCCACCGAGAGGGATGGCCCGAGGACGAGTGGGCACGTGCGCTGGCACCCCTCCTCACCGGTGAAGCACAGAGGGCTTACTTCTCGCTCCTCTTGGCAAGTGCCGACAGTTATGCCGAAGTTAAGCAAGAGATCCTGGCGAGGCTGGGCCTCTCCCCTGTGTGCGCCGCACAACAGTTCCACGAGTGGGAATACAAGTCCCGGGTGCCAGCCCGTGCCCAGGCGGCTGAACTCAGCCGCATCGCCCAGCACTGGCTGCTGGAAGGGGACCCCACCGCAACCCAGGTAGCGGAACGAGTGGTGGTCGATCGCCTCCTGCGCGCACTACCTCGCGCCTACCGACAGGCCGTCGGCATGAGGAACCCACGTGACGTCCGGGAACTAGTGGAGGCGATCGAGCTGGCGGATGCTGTCCATCACAGCGGAGCAGGGGACCGGCTGCCGCCATTTCCCCGGAGGGTGGTCCAGGAGCGACGCCCGCTCGAAGGCACCGCGCGACCAGTCAGCAGGCCGACGGTTTCCCCACCGCGAGATGAGCCCATGCCAAGTGCAGATCCACCATCGCCTACGCGAGCCTGGCTGGCAGGCTGCATCCTTCACCAGCGAGTACCGGTGGGAGCCCCCGAAGCAGAGGTGAAGGTCGAAGGAAGACGGTTCCAGGCCCTGTTGGACTCAGGCAGTGCGGTCACCCTCATCCAGTCGCGGCTGTGCCGGTGGCCGTACTCCTTGGAAGGGATTGGCCTGGCTTTGAGAAGCTGCTGTCCGCCTCTACTCAGCCTGCCAGCCCCAAGGGGAACCATCGAAGACCGAGGCGGCCGCCTGGACCCCGCCGCCGACCGGCCCTGCTCGTCTCCGACAGTGGGAGAGAAGGTGAGACCCCCTCCCAATCTACTAATCTGTTTTATGATGTGTACCAACAGGCCGCGGGAGGGGGCTCTTTCGCCAAGGAACAGCGGGAGGACGACCGACTCAAGCACTGTTGGAGCCAGGTGCGAGTCGTAGATGGAAAGGACGTCCTCCCACGGCCCCACCCTCTCCCACATTTTGTTGTAGAGAATGACCTGCTGTATTGTGTCGCCCAGCGTAGGGGGGAGGAGAAAAGGTTACTAGTCGTGCCTCGAGCCAAGACCGAGACCATTCTAGAACTGGCTCATTCCCACCCCATGGCAGGACACCTCGCTGCAGCCAATACCGCTCAACGCATCTGCGACCGCTTCCACTGGCCGGGCCTGGACGCCGAAGTGAAGCGGTTCTGCCAAGCCTGCCCGACCTGTCAAGCCACGACACCCAGGACTTCTCCCCCCAGCCCGCTCATCCCGCTGCCTATCATCGAGGTGCCCTTCGAGCGGATTGGGATGGACATAGTGGGGCCGTTGCCAAAGTCTGCCCGGGGGCATGAGCACATCCTGGTCATCGTCGACTATGCCACCCGGTACCCAGAAGCAGTCCCCCTGCAGAAGGCCAGGAGCTGTTTCTGCTGGCCAGTCGAGTCGGCCTCCCCTCGGAGATCCTGACTGACCAGGGAACCCCCTTCATGTCCCGGCTAATGGCAGACCTCTGCCGGCTGCTGCGAGTGAAGCAGTTGAGGACCACCGTCTACCACCCCCAAACCGATGGGCTCGTGGAGAGATTTAACCAGACCCTCAAGCAAATGCTCAGACGCGTGGCAGCGGAGGACAAGCGGGATTGGGACCTCATGATCCCCTATGTGCTCTTTGGGATCCGCGAAGTTCCCCAGGCCTCAACTGGCTTCACCCCTTCGAGCTCCTGTTTGGCCGGCAACCTCGAGGCCTCCTGGACGTGGCCCGGGAAGCGTGGGAGCAGCAGCCGGCCCCCCATCGTACCATCATTGAACACGTCCGGCAAATGAGGGAACGGATCGACCGAGTGATGCCGTTAGTCCGAGAACACCTCACCAGGGCCCAACAGGCGCAGCAATGTCATTACGACCGGGCGGCCCAACCACGGGAGTTCCAACAGGGAGACCGCGTCATGGTCCTGGTCCTGGTCCCCAGCTCCGCATGCAAATTTCTGGCCTCCTGGAAAGGACCCTACTCGGTGGTGGAGAGGATTGGGCCAGTCACCTACCGCCTGAGACAGCCGGGACGCCGGCAGGCGGAGCAACTCTACCACATCAACCTCCTGAAGAAATGGGTGGGGACCCAGGATCAGGTAGCTGCCCTAAGCCTCACCGAAGCCCGTGGTTGTGGATGTCAACCCCCACCTTTCGGCTGCCCAGAAGACGGAGCTGCAGCACCTGGTCAGTCAGTTCCAGGATGTGTTCTCCTCTCAGCCCAGGCAGACCAACGTGCTTCAACACCACATCCGGACGCCCCCAGGAGTCGTCGTTAGGCAACGGCCCTACCGAGTCCCGGAGGCTCGTCGGCAGGCTATTGAGGAAGAGGTCCAATAAATGCTAAAGTTGGGGGTAATAGAACCGTCCCGGAGTCCATGGTCCAGCCCCATTGTGATGGTCCCAAAGCCGGATGGCACCCTCCGCTTTTGTAACGACTTCCGTCGCCTGAACGAAGTCTCCGAATTCGACGGTACCCATGCCTCGAGTGGACAAATTGCTGGACCGCCTAGGAAGGGCCCGGTACATCAGTACCCTGGACCTCACCAAGGCTATTGGCAGGTACCGCTCTCCGACGCTGCAAGCCGAAGACCGCCTTCTCCACTCCCAGTGGCCATTGGCAGTACCGGACCCTTCCCTTCGGCCTACACGGGGCTCCCGCGACGTTCCAGCGGATGATGGACATCCTCCTGCGGCCCCACCAGGCCTACACGGCCGCTTACCTGGATGACGTCGTGGTCCACTCCAAGGCATGGGACGAACATCTGGATCATCTGCGGAGGGTGCTCTCGGAGCTCCGGCGGGCTGGACTTACCGCCAACCCCCGAAAATGCCACCTAGCTCTCTCTTAGGCCAAGTACCTGGGCTTCCAAGTCGGCCGAGGACTCATCCGGCCGCAAGACAAGAAAGTCGAGGCCATCCACGCTGCCCCAAGACCCCGGACAAAGACCCAGGTACGAGCCTTCTTGGGTTGGCGGGTTATTACCGATGTTTTATCCCCAACTTCTCTTCTTTAGCCACCCCCTGACAGACCTGACCAGGAAGGGGCAGCCGGAGAAAGTATGCTGGACCCCGTCGGCGGAAGAGGCCTTCTCCCAGGTTAAAGCAGCACTTACGTCCTCGCCGGTACTCCGCGCCCCGGACTTTAGCTGCCCCTTCCTGCTGCAGACGGATGCCTCCGACACAGGACTGGGAGCAGTCCTCTCCCAAATTCAAGAAGGTGAGGAATATCCGATCATTTACATCAGCAGGAAGCTGTCCCCTGCCGAAAGGAAGTACGCCGCCGTGGAGAAGGAAGCCCTGGCCATCAGGTGGGCAGTCCTGGAGCTCCGGTACTACCTCCTGGGCCGCAAGTTCACCCTGGTAACCGACCACGCGCCCCTACAGTGGATGGCCCGCGCCAAGGACACCAACGCCAGGGTGACTCGCTGGTTCCTAGCGCTCCAGGACTTACACTTTGAAGTTCGCCATCGGGCTGGGCGAACGCCGATGGCCTCCCCCGGATCTGGACAGCTTACGCAGGTCTGTCAGGGGTCATTCCCCACCCTCCCCTAATTTCACCCCTACTCTCTAAATGTCTTCACAGGACCAGAACGACGCTTAGGGGGGGGGAATGTGACGAGCACTCCCAGAGGAATCAGCGTCGCCCTGGCAACCAACGGAAAACACCTGCACGTCCTTATCACCGGCTGATCGGTCACAGCTGCTCCCCATCAGCCAGCACACTCTTAAGGAGCACACGCTACACTCAAACGGCGAATGACATACAACTTCACTGCACTCATCTCGAACCGAATGCAAGGCTGGTCTAACCCCTGTCTCATCTCTTTACAGAAAGCAGCGAATGACCGACAGCCCAGCCACTTTGGAGCACGTTTGGACACCCACTTTCACCTCAACTGGCTTGGAAGAGCACGAAGAGCACACGGGAAGCACCGGCCACCAGAAAGTGAAGCAACACATTTCACCAGGCACCCCACAGTTCTCAATAAATCCATCCTCCGGGGTTTTTGATTTCACGTACCTTTTGTCGAGTGATTCTTCACCCCGTGACAACACATATACAAAAGATAAATTCATGTATTAATGGTGTGTATAATGTGTTACTATTATTTATGTTTTTTATGAATTTTATGAAGACCCTTACAACCCTCTGGAGGCCTGTTGTGGGTCCCCTGACCCCGGTTAGAAAACCCATGCATTCATGTATTGATGTACATTAAGCCACTTACTTCTATATCTTCCTCTCAGAATTTCATGATCTTCAACAACATCACATGACTTATAAAGAAATTACAGTGCAAACCAGGATACCAGGTGTGTATACATTGTTTATTCATTGTGTATACAAGGTTTGTTATAGCAAAAGATTAGGTGATCATACTAATTTTAATGTGATAAAACAGATGATGTGCATTTAAAGAAGTCAAGAAATGCAATGAAGCGAGTTGGTCTGAAGACAAAGAATGTTCAGCTGGCCAAAACTCCCAGATACCATGGTAAGCTTGTGTTTTAACTTATCTAAGGAACTTAGCAGAATCAGCTTTATAATTTTATTTGCAGATTTTGAATGTCTTATGTCTTTTCTTGAAAGTAGTCAAGAGTCCACTTATTCAGAAAGCTCTGTGTGTCAAAACATCTGGTGAGTATGAAACACTTTTTCTCTTAAATTGAATCTGGTTAAGCTAATTTGATCATTCTAATTCACATTGTTCAGGTGACTGTCTGGATGATAACAATGAAAGCCCTGATGGCAGTTATTTAAACTCAAGCCAGCCCAACCCAGTATTCTTAGGTGAGACATTAGATATTCCCTTTAACACATGCAAACACATCACAAGGTACCTTATAAGAGAATTTTGTGTCATGACTCTCACAGATACTCTCCAGGGAAATGTGGCAATGCATGAGGATGATCATCCCAAAATCTCTGCTTCTTCAGGTGAGTTATAATTTAATATAATTTATTGTGTGTGTGTGTGTGTGTGTGTGCGTGTGTGTTTTTTTTTTTTTTTTTTTTTTACATTGTACCAAATGTCTCCACAATTAAAGTGAACCACCTACATGTGCATTGTGGATAAAACGATCAGGGAAAAAAACGGTTTAATTGATGTAGAAAAATAAATATAGAAACAATATAACTGATTTAGATAAATGCAATTTCACTGACCTTATGTATGTAATTTTGATAACAGGGAAGGAACCAAAGGAAACAAAATGCAAAGTCACCATGGAGAAATTGTTTGGTATGTGATATATCAATTAGACATTATTTATTTATACAGACATAAAACATCCTTTGCTATATAACAATCTAACTTTACAATTTTTCAGATCTGAATACTAAGATACTCCAACAAATTCAAATGCTGGAACAGAGACAAGCTGTCATCATGAATGACTTGGCAAAAGTTAAGTCTGTTCTCATGAAGCGGGCAGAAGAAGATGCCCATGAGGAACTTTTTAAACAACAACAGTGCTCCAGCTTTGAAACGTTTGAAGACCTTCTGTCAGAGGCTTGAAGAAGACAAAAATTATCGAGAGCTTTATGTTAGTACTACTATATAAATTTAGCGTTTATTTTTACAACAAAGCCACAGTTTTATTTTTTTATTTTTTTATTTTTTTGCAGCAGATACCATGTAAAAGAAATGTTGAAGCCTGGTATATTTTAATCATGACAATATTATGTATGTTTTTGTCAGGTACACTATCTCATCCATACTCACGGCAGCTCCAATATAGGTGAGATGGTGAGACAGGCTTTAAAAAGCATAGCGTCAGACAATGTTCTCTGTCTGTATAACAGAACGGGGAAAGATGGGAAGAAGGTGTTGCCACCTGTGCTCCTGACATGTTTGAAAAGTAAGTGTTTAAGTTTTGGTTTGTGCATCTGGATGCTGCTATAGAAATTGTAATGTTAACACCTTGCTCTTTGTGTTTTTAGAATGTGTCAGGTCTTTTCACAAACAAAATGAAATAGAGGTGAAGAAGCTAAAAGTAACCACCAGAACAACACCAGACGCGGAATGTATTCGCCAAGTAGAAATTTTTTTGTCCAACGCCAACACCAGGCTGAAAAGGAAACCAAATAAAGGAAAAAGCTGACTTTTTGTTTGTTTGTTTTTATTGATGGAAATAAAGAATGTGGGTGTAAAAGTTTGAGTTAACTGAATCATTTTAGATAACAGTGAACTAACACAATTATTGCATAGTGGTGTTATATGGTGATCTTACAGTATGAGCACACAGTGATCACAGTATGAGCACACAGTGAGTGCGCAGTGACATCACAGTGACCAGAGTATGAGCACACAGTGATCACAGTATGAGCACACAGTGAGTGCGCAGTGACATCACAGTGATCACAGTATGAGCACACAGTGATCACAGTATGAGCACATAGTGAGTGCGCAGTGACATCACAGTGACCAGAGTATGAGCACACAGTGAGTGCGCAGTGACATCACAGTGATCACAGTATGAGCACACAGTGAGTGCGCAGTGACATCACAGTGACCACAGTATGAGCACACAGTGACCACAGTATGAGCACACAGTGATCACAGTATGAGCACACAGTGACCACATTATGAGCACACAGTGATCACAGTATGAGCACACAGTGAGTGCGCAGTGACATCACAGTGACCAGAGTATGAGCACACAGTGAGTGCGCAGTGACATCACAGTGACCAGAGTATGAGCACACAGTGATCACAGTATGAGCACACAGTGAGTGCGCAGTGATATCACAGTGATCACAGTATGAGCACACAGTGAGTGCGCAGTGACATCACAGTGACCACAGTATGAGCACACAGTGAACACAGTATGAGCACACAGTGACCACAGTATGAGCACACAGTGATCACAGTATGAGCACACAGTGAGTGCGCAGTGATATCACAGTGACCAGAGTATGAGCACACAGTGATCACAGTATGAGCACACAGTGAGTGCGCAGTGACATCACAGTGATCACAGTATGAGCACACAGTGACCACAGTATGAGCACACAGTGAGTGCGCAGTGACATCACAGTGACCAGAGTATGAGCACACAGTGATCACAGTATGAGCACACAGTGAGTGCGCAGTGACATCACAGTGATCACAGTATGAGCACACAGTGATCACAGTAAGAGCACACAGTGACCACAGTATGAGCACACAGTGACCACAGTATGAGCACACAGTGATCACAGTATGAGCACACAGTGACCACAGTATGAGCACATAGTGATCACAGTATGAGCACACAGTGAGTGTGATGTGACCTCATATTTCCACCACAGTATGAGTGCACTGTGATTGTGCAGTGACCTCATGTTGTGAACAAAGTATGAGCACACAGTGAGAGCTCTGTGTGGTTACACTTTTAGTTCACTGTGACACTCACATTACGACTGCACCATGAGAATATTGTGAGCTCATAGTGACATCATTGTGAGATCAAATTGTTGACTGGGTATGCCAGGTAGGGATGTTGTGAGTTTGTAGTGTGTGTGTTCTGTATGTTTGTGGAGAAGATGGGTGGTGTCTATCCTACCATAATTTGTGTTGCATAATTTAGTTCCAGTTTTACACTGGGAGGCCATGTATCTATTAGTGTCATGAGATGGCCTCTTGAAGTTTCTACACCCCCATCTCCTGCATGTGAAGTTGTATGTCATGGCTCAATACAGGTGGGACCAGATGTTGTACTATTTCAGTACTAGTTATTCCAACTTACACAAGACGCATGATCTAGAATGCATAACATCTAACCTCAAACCTAAGTGTGTCAACGCATCACTTACAGTAAAGCAGTCATGTGTTTTAAAGAATAAACTCAACTAGTCTAGGTGCACATGTAGCACAAACAACTAGAATGTGTGTTCTGTGAGAACAATGTGTCTAACACAATTACAAATTTGAATCCTTCCATTGATTCCTCATAATTCTTTTAGCACTAATAGTGCTCCCAACTTCTGTCTACATTCTGGTTCCATCTTACTACATTCTAATTCCTTCTACTTCTCTCCAAAATCCTTTCTTCTTCCACACCATTGCTTGAATCATCATGAGATTAAAGGCCATCCCTGGCCATCATAATATAATATATATCACGATGTGACCATAATATAAATTATATTATATTAAAATAGTATAAATTAAAAATAATTTTATTTGCTGGTATAAAGAGGGTTTTGGCTGAGTAATTTCTCCCAGAGTGACTTGTTATCACCTCACTAATCTTTTTAGAAGGCATCTGGCCCTGCAGCTACAACTGTGATGGCATTGCTTTGTTCACAGCAATAGGCTAAACTGGAAACAGTTATAGACTTTGATGCTGTGAATATTGGGTCAAATCATTGGCTCAATTTTAAGATTTTTGTGACTACAATATAGAATTGGACACAATTTTCTTAGTTTTGGGCTAAGATGTTATCAATTACACTGCTCTGAGAATCTATTTGGATATGAAAAGAAAGGTTGGACAAACGCGGGTCTGATTGAGAGGACAAAGATTATTTTTTGGTCTGTTTGTTTTTTCAGTTTCTTTTGAGACACTGAACAACATACAAGAGTGCAGTAATTTTTTAATTCTGAACTTAGACCAAGGTAAAAGATGTTTTATAAGACTAAGCCTTAACCAGTGCTGTTTACACCATTAGTGACATCAGTCGTAAACCTTCTTAGCACCTCTTGAACAATATCAAAGTATAGTGATGCTTATTCTATGGCTAAATTTCTTTTATGAAACAAAGACAAACTGAGCATGTCCTCTGAATGGGTGAAACCCTCAGGCTTGGTTACAAGTCTCTCAGTAATATCATAATTATCATTATACACATCCGTTTTAACATTTAGTGTATTTTCCCAGTTGCAGTCTCTCCAGGACTTCTGCATGGCAGCAGTTCTCCAGGACTGAGACAGAATTATGCCCAAATCTTTTCTTTTGAAAACTTTTTAGTTTTACAACATTGTTTTGTCCAGCTTTACATTCCACACACAGAGGATTCCAGTGAGAGATTTTTCTCCCTTGTTATCTTTTGGCTTATCCAATCACAAGATTTTTTCACAACGTGACCATTTGCTTATTTTCAGTGTTGCAACGTTGTTGCAGCAAGACAAATAAACATGTAGCTGGGCATTCTTTACCTCAGAATTTAGGTTTTAATTTACAGCCCTCTGTTGAATAGCAGAATAAAATTTGAATGATGTTATTCCAATTTAAGGTTAATCTCTTGTTGCGTGGGCAAACAAGGAGATCTTTAAAGTTTAAAGCAAGGGATATTATTTCTCATCTACACTGCTGCTATCATGTCCCTGATAACATGTAGTTGTCTAATTCTCCAGCCCCACCGGATTTCGTTCTCCGGACTTAAATTTGGGTATGCCGACCCATTCTATAAATGTGTCTTAATAGGATGTGGCTATCTTTCCCTAAACACTTCTAAAAGGCAAATAAGAATGGACTTACCACAGCTGAAGAAAGATAAGATGATCAAGCCTCTTACTTGTTGCAAATCCCAATTTTCCACTGAAAAGACACTCGCCAACAGGATATGGGAGATCACGGAGGGAACGTCACCACTTTGTAAGGAACCCCGCATCGGCCCAAAAACGGAATCCGACACGCCTGGGCGAAGGTTAACGCGTGTATGCCTTTTCAGCGTCTCTGAATGTTCACTTAATTTCACTCATTTAATCTGACTCCAATTTCAAATGATTATTACTCTTAGGTTGTGTTTCCAATTAGAAATTAATCATTTGTTATGTATTAATTTAGATATTTGATTATTCTGATTACCTTATATCTTCAATTATTTCGTTCACTGCAGTCCCGGTATCACTTTAGAAGAGTTACTTCGGCCGATTTGAGCACTCTTCCCAGACACAAACTCGTCAGTCTGACCTTAAACATTGGATGCAGGGTAAATATCTACCTTTAAGTCGGTCGTGCTCTGCTTACTCGTAACAAAAAGCATAGTTTTTATATATTTACGAAAACTGCAACTTATTTAAGGCAGTGATAGTCAGAAATCAAAATGGATTTAATTGACGTGCCCCATGCTCCATCTATTAAACCTTTCGTATGAACAATCCTGAACACAGATTTGAGGTAATACCTTCGCTTTGATCTACTAGAAATAATGGATTAAGAATAATACAGAATTAACCAAATATAACATTTTATTTGTCAAGTAAAAATATATGATGCCAATTCCATTACAATTAGACAATTTAAGCCAATTCAGAAATGTTAAATGCATAACATCGATTACTCAAAGAAATGCATATATACACAGGGATGGGTGAGTGTCCTCAGACATTCACCCATCTCTGTGGGGGCTACAGATGATCCCCCATGACTGTTTTGCTCTTTACCTTTTATACCAGAACCAGAACAAAAGGATCGTAAATGTTTATTACACCAACACCTGTTTTGGGGGAGAGGAGAAGAGACACCACCCAAAAAGAGGACAGAATTTTCCTTAATTTTCCATCTTCTTCATAATTCTAGTGACTGCTGTGAAATTGAGACCATTTTACCAACCGCACTGAGACTTTTAAAATGATACCAAACATGAAAAGGGAAAAACAATAAATAAACAAGTTACATTATACGTGTTGAATAACTTTCAGTCAGGGGGAAGGAGAGTTTGTGTGTGTGTGTGTGTGGTGGGGGGAGGCGTTGTCCTTTTGGAGTTAGGGCAAGGCGTTGGCCCCTTGCTATTTCTCTGAGATCTTCTTCTCTAGGCGAGTTTTATTGCTTTATTGCAGGATGCTTGATCTCAGTTTTTGTTTAGCAGGAAAATCAAGCCTTACAGTGGGCTAATGGGAATGAGTAATGAGTGTGTAAATGTGCAGGTAAGACTGGTTCTCGACTGTAGTCCTCTCGTGGATGTGCTTCTAACTCGGAGTCTCTGCGAAAAGAATCAGTAAGCACACACAGATAGCACAGCTAGAGAACAGCAGAAGAAAAGAAGAGCACGAAACAAACAGAATAGCCTTTAGCAAAGAGCAGAATAATAATGGGGTGCTTCCAGTTTCCCTATAAAATGAAGTTTTTGTCTTTAACACTGTTTGCAGAATGAGTTTTGTAAAATTTAATTTAGAAGGATGGTTCTAGACAGGGGTTTTGAAAAGGATGAAAGAAAAACAATAACAATGACAGTACTGGTTTCTCAGGTAGTAGGATTGACAACCATGCACCACTTAAAGCGTTCCTAGACGCGTGCTCTGGGTTTATGGACGCCTACCAGTCTCCTTGTCGACCTGCTTGAGCCTAGGCTGGGTATGATAACAGGATGAGGAGGGAAGGTAAAGTGAGTGTCATACTATTTTGAAAGAAGTGCTCCGTTTCCCAAATATTTGTTAAATATTTCTAAAACACTCTGCTTTTATGACTTTCACAGGTACAAATCCAAAAACCAGCAGCAGTAGTCAAACCAGAAGAGGACAGCTGAGAGGGAGAGAGAGATAGAGAAAGTGAGAGAGGAAGAAAGAGAGTGGAGTTTTTTTCCCAAAGTTTGGAAAAATTACAGGGTTGACAGAGTGGTGGCGCTAGGGAGTCGCTACACCTAGCTTGCTGCTCTAGCAGGACAAGTTAACTGACCCAAGTATTGAGGAAGACCCCCAAATTTTCCTTAAATAAATGAATTAAATCAAAGACTGAGGGAGTGAAAGTCTGAGACTAAACTTTATTTTAAATTAAATTTGAATTCAAATTTGGAAATTATGGTTGTGAATTAAAATTGTAATGGGTCCAGCATTAACACTAGAAGACATGCAGTTAGTTCCTGGTTCTTCTTCTTCTTTATATGGATTTGTGGTCTAAAGGTGCACAGAGCGCCCTCCGGCTGCAAGTAGGAATTGTATCCAGCACTCATAGTGATGATATATATATAGAATAAATATTACTCCTCTGTATAGAAATTTGACATAAACATAAAAGAATCCATCAATATTTCTCCAAATGTGCATGCTTTAACACTCTGAGGTCGGAAGGTATCGCCAGCGATACCACACCGTTTTTTTCTTATCAGTGTGAAAGAGACTCAAAATACTCCGTCAAATTTGATCATGCATACTAGTGTTATACATCATTCTAAAGTGTTAAGTGTGTACTTTTATTTGTGTACACTTACAAAAAAAAAACCAAAATGTTGTGCTTTTCGCAAAATAAAGAAAACAAACATGATATGTGATCTGGTGTCTGCCTCTCAGTGAAGTCAATTCTGAAATGCGTTTTAAAATGATCTGAAACTCAGCAAATACTTGTCACACAGACATGAGAGACATATCTACATAATGCTTAGAATGTCTACTTTTAAATGAAGTAAGTCTAATCAAAAATAAATATTCACAGTTTATGTAATTCGTTTGAAACCAAGGAGAGGTTCCTTCTTTTCCTTCTCACTTCATTATCTGTAATGAGCTGAGACCGCCACACCCCCGTGCCATTCACATGGTAAATAGTTTAGGTGTAATATATGCATCGCACATGCCCCCGGTCAGTGCCACAAAACACGAAGTGTCAACATCAGATTCACTCACTGACTGTTCATCGCGTTTTGAGGATGGCACGCTACTCCGACAAAGAGGCTCTTCAGATGATTCTGGACAGCGAGGAAGAATTCACCTTTTTCTCTGAGGAAGATTGCAACTCAGACGACGAACAGTTGCATTTCCAGCAGCGAATTGACCCCGACGAGGATATAATTTCAGAGTAAGTTGTTTACTATAATTATATTTCTGATAATATAAAACTCGTATTGCATACTATATTGTGTCTAGTTTTGGCTTGCTTGCGGGAAATTGCCTCACAAATACCTCTCTTTTTGTAATGTATTTCGCCCAGTTTTAGTTATGCTAAAATACGGTCTTATGCCTAATGTAACTTGTTTGTGAATATCTGCTTAGGTGTAATATGATGTGATTTAGTGCAAATATATTTTAGTCTACGGTGAAATAATGTGATAGTGTCTAAACACTATTTATTTATATCGGTTTGGGTTAGTTATCGTGCTAAAATACAGCCTAATGCCTAAAATACAGATGTTTGTGAATACTGTGTAAATGTCTGAAATGCACTGAAAACATGCGGTCTATGGCCCATCAACAGATAGTACTCGCGGCCTACGGCCAATCAATAGATATTTGTCTGTCCTATGGCCCATTGTCAGCACATATATATACATACATTGTGCACCCATAATCGCTAATTGCCCATCAGTTTACTTTGGAGAATGTATGCTAATAGTTTTTTTGCTTTGTTTAGGAATGTGGCTGCTTCACGATCACCGTCACCAGCACCGCGCACAGGGGCACGCAGATCTCGGTCAGTTCTCAGTGCGATCGAGAATCATACAGAGTAAGTATATTTTACAGACATAACTGTATACATCATCTCAATTCAAAACGTATATGTACCTGTATGGCATTACAGAAACTGGTGTCTTTGTTGTGCGTGGTGATAATATAAAACTCATGAGTTTTCAGACTAAATTTTAGCTAGTTTTGGCTAGCTTTTGACAGCTTACAGAAAATATTGCCATACAATATCACTTACAAATGTTTGTATATATACTCAAGTGTAAACACTTGTAATGTGATATTCTGTAAACATATTTGTAATATATTTCACCCAGTTTTAGTTAGTTTATCATACACATGGTCTACAGAACATCAATAGATAAATTTTGTCTGTCCTTTGGCCCATCATCAACATGTAAACATACATTGTGCACCCATAATTGCTAATTGCCCATCAGTTTACTTTGGAGAATGTATGCTAATAGTTTTTTTGCTTTGTTTAGGAATCTGAAACTGCTGTCTTTGTTATGCATGGCTATAGTGATTGTGTTATCAGCATGCTCACGTTTTTTTTTTCTTTTTTCTCTACAGATGTGACAATGAAAATATCCAAGAACCTGTTCCAAAGAGGCAATCCACTCTGTCATGGAAAACAGAGACTGATGTTGATATGGTTCCACATACGCTGCGATTCCTGCCCGCCCGTGAAACTGGACCACAACTGAGCTCTGCTGAGTCACATTCTCCAATGAGTCTGTTCAAACTCTTTTTTTCGGAAAGTGCTGCGTCAACTCTGTGCCATAACACCAATGCACAGGCTGCCAAAGCAACTGCAAAGGGCTGCAAATATAAATGGACAGATGTAAGCATCGGTGAGATGTACCGCTACATTGGACTGGTGTTTTACATGGCAGTGGTGAAGATGAGCTCCATCAGTGACTACTGGTGGCAGAGCAGTGTTTTCTCTGTACCTTTTCCAGCTACACTTATGCCTAGGGACAGATACCGGACAATTTCTTCAGGACACTATTCGTCAGGCTTGCAAAGCTATCTATCATCCTAGAAAAAACTTAGCCGTGGATGAAAGAATGGTGGCATGCAAAGCACACACTGGTATGACACAGTACATGAAAGCCAAGCCAACCAAGTGGGGTTTCAAGTTGTTTGTTCTTGCCGACTCTTCAAATGGATATACTCTGGACTTCTCTGTGTACACAGGAAAGAACAACTTTCCCACAGGCCATGGACTGTCATATGATGCTGTGACTTCTCTTTTGGACCGTACATTGTTGGGCTCTGGGTACCATGTGTACATGGACAATTTTTATACAAGTCCAAAGCTATTGAAAGACCTGTTTCCAATGAAGTTTGGTGCATGTGGGACTTACAGGGACAACAGGAAGGACTGCCCTCGGAATGCAGCTAATTCACTCTCTAAAAAATCAGCCAGGGGATACATCAGATGGATTCGGGATGGACCTCTTGTATTTGTGAAGTGGATGGACACACGAGAGGTATCTGTCTGTTCTACCATCCATTCTGCTCATACAGGAGACTCTGTGCAGAGGAGGGTGAAATCACAAGGAACATGGAGGACAAAGACATTTCCATGTCCTGCACCTGTGACTGCATACAACAAACACATGGGGGGTGTTGACCTGTCTGATCAGCTGATTCAGTACTACACAACACAGCACAAAACCATGAAGTGGTACAGAAAGATCTTTCTGCACTTCTTGGATATTGCTGCCACCAACTCTTTCATTCTTTACAAAGAGCTACATGGTAACATGTCCCATAAAGAGTTCATGGAGCAACTTGTCACAGAGCTCTGTGGTGTGTCACAGAAAGCAGCACGAAAACGGACCAGCAGTGACCATGTACGAGTTCCTGGAGCTGAGCTGACCTCCGATGGCAGGAATGTTGCAACGGTTGGTCGCCGGAACTGTGTGCATTGCAAAGAAGTGCGTGGCAAAAAACAACTAACACCTTGGAAATGCCAGGCATGTGGTGTTCACTTATGTCTTCAGTTGAACAGGAACTGTTTTCAAGAGTGGCACAAAGATGAGTGACTGTGTTCAGATGTGTGCGCTCTGTTGACCACCGCACCACTGACCATTGAGCTGGCAAAGAACATTACTGTCCCTGTCCCCTCCATCCTGGACATTTTTCCTGCATGAGCAGCTCTTACAGCTCTTACAATGTGGTAAAAATATAGTTTGTGTGTTACATAGGTATAAGTAGAATTATATAGGTTATATATTTCTTTGTTTCATGCACTACCAGTCATGCACTACCAGTCAAAAGTTTGTACACATTTTTAATTTTTTGAAAGTCTCTTATGCTTATCATGCTCAATAAAGCTGAATTTTCAGCATCATTACTTCAGTCTCCAATGTCACATTATTTGTTCAGGCTGCCTCACAGCATTCCACTTTGATGGGCCATTAGCCACTGGGGGGAGTGTCCTTTGTCTCCCCTGGTGTGAATCACATAAATATTCATGGCCATCACCACTCCCACGCATACAGCAGTGCTGACACAAAAACTGACTTAGAAAATTCAAATCATTACATTGTTGTTTGTGTTAAAGTGTTCAGAATAATCTTTACATAATTGCGTAGTAAAAATTCTAGCCTACAAGCTTGATAACTCAAAAGTCTTATGAACAACTATTCAGAATATGTTTTATGGCCTTATTGCAAGGAGATTTTTTCCCCCAAAACTTACTAACCACGCATAATCTTTATTTTTAAAAAAAATGCAAACATGTATATCTATATTGCTCACATATTATTGTAGCAGAGTTTGTGCTGAATACAGCAAAATTACATGTCGGGCAATAGTATGATATAAGTAGCTGAAATAAGCACAAATGTCAGGGCATGTCAAAACATCTCAAGGGCCCCAGAATCACTCAGACCTCTGGGGGTTAAGCTAAAAGCCTATATGAAATGCCATAGAGGTAACATAATTGTTCAGACACTTTGCATCACAGAAATACATTACATTTTAAAGAATATAATAGAATACCATTATTTTAAATTGAGCTGAGACATGATTACAGAGGGTTTTTTCACACCCTACCTAACTGAAAGGCCTCATTAATATGCAAGTCATTTCAGGTCATTATTATTTGATTCTTTTGTCTTCTCAGGTGTAAATGGCCCATTATTCATGATCATTCACGCCTCCACGCATACTATGGTTCTTGACAAAAAGTGACTTACAAAAACTAAATCAATATATTGTTTTATATGAAGGAGTAGGCAGCATAATTTTTACATAATTCTGAAGCAAAAACTCTAGTCTACAATCTCCAATACCCAAAAGTCTTATGAACACAGATTTAATATACTTTTTTTGGCCTTATTTCAGTGACTTAAGATTTTTGTTTTTTCAATAACCACGCATAAACGTTATTCCTTCAAAAACACAAACGTACATACGTGTTCCTCACATATTATGGTAGCCTAGTTTGTGTTGAATACAGTGTAAGGACACTTGTGTCATTAATGTGTTTATGAACAAATGAAAAAAGCACAAATGTCAGGGCAAGTCAAAACTTCTCCAGGCCCCAAATCAGCCTCAGACTCCAGAGGGTTAAAGCCATGGTTAGCGATCTCTGGAAGACATGCCGTTAGTTCCTGGTTCCTGTTCTTCTTTAGATGAATTTGTGGTCTAAAGGTGTACAGAGCGCCCTCCGGCTGCAAGTATGAATTGAAAACACAGTATCCAGCGCTCACAGTGATGACAATAAATATTGAATAAATATTACTCCTCTGTATAGAAAATTGACATAAACATATAAGAATCCATCAATATTTCTCCAAATGTGCATGCTTTTAAGCTAAAAGCCTATATGAAATGCCATAGAGGTAACATAATTGTTCAGACACTTTGCATCACAGAAATACATTATATTTTAAAGTATAGAATAGAATACCTTGATTTTAAATTGTAATAATATTTCACAGTATTGCTGTTTATGATGAGCTGAGACATGATCACAGAGGGTTTTTTCACAGCCTACCTGACTGAAAGGCCTCATTAATATGCAAGTCATTTCAGGTCATTATTATGCGATTCTTTTGTCTTCTTAGGTGTAAATGAGCCATTATTCATGATAATTCACACCTCCACGCATACTGTGTTTCTTGACAAAAAGTGTCTTACAAAAACTAAAATCAATATATTGTTTTATATGAAGGAGTAGGCACCATAATTTTTACATCATTCTGAAGCAAAAACTCTAGTCTACAACCTCCAATACCCAGAAGTCTGGTGAACACAGATTTAATATACTTTTTTTTTGGCCTTATTTCACTGACTTAAGTTTTTTGTTTTTTCAATAACCACGCATAAACATTATTCCTTCAAAAACACAAACATGTGCATACATGTTCCTCATATATTATGGTAGCCTAGTTTGTGCTGAATACAGTGTAATGACACTTTTTACATTAATATGTTTATGAACAAAGCACAAATGTCAGGGCATGTCAAAACTTCTCCAGGCCCCAAATCAGCCTCAGACTCCAGAGGGTTAACTCTGAGATGTTTCATTTTTTAGATACAAGCTTTGAAGCCTCAGTGCCGAACATCATATCACTACCTTGTGATACTTCCAGCAATCTCCTCGTAAATCCTTTCCTACAGTCTCCTCCCAGTCTCCACCAGTAAGGAGGTGTGTGCTCCGTCCATCCTCTGATCCATCTTCATGATCTTCTCTTCACCCTGGTAATACAATAAAGACTGCCCCTAATAGTCGACTAATCGTTAGTTGACTAGAAGAGGCTTAGTCAACCAAAATGTTATTAGTTGGTTAGTCGCAGAAAAAAAAAACGGTCACTCAGTCCGCGAGGGAGAGATTGTTAACGGCGGGTCCTTGTGCTAATTACAGTATGTTGGGCACGGAATCCAAACGTTGGATCCAAACCTATCATCCATCAACCTCAAATATGGCTTATCATTTGAAACATGTAAATAGAAGCAACTTTACATGGCTGCTAACTCTAACATTAACCTAGATAAATGTGCACTATTATTAGGTTCATATCCAAATGTTTGTGCAGAGTGTGGAAGCTAAAGTGTAGCCCGTTTACTGCATGACATGGCACGATCACTTGCACTTTTTCCTGATAACAGTGGAAACAACTTAAAATACTCCATCATATTTGATCATACAGATAAGAGTATCATCATTTGACACTGTAAAGCGTTACTTTTATTTTTGTGTGTAAACTAACAATAACAAGAAAACATTGTGCCTTTGTAAAATAAAGAAAATAAACAGGATGTATAATCTATATTTGCTTATCTTTCCGATCGGCTGCATTCGTTAAACTACCCTCTCGTCTCCATGGAAACCAAAACACTCACAAAACATAACACGTAGGTGAGGGCGGGGCTTAACTTTCATAAAGCAATAGACTAAAGAACTAACTTGTAGGTCAAAACCATGTTTTTCACATATGTATGACAATCAAACTTGATATATGCATATCAATCACTGGTAAGCTCTCTGTAAGTCTGACTTCATTCTCTCCACATACTGTCTGTATTGTTCCTCTATACTCCGTATTCAAGGACACAACTCACTGGATGAAATCAGACAACCTTTTATTCTACATCTCAGTTACTGCTTCACAACCTTAATCTCTAGCCCCACCAAGTGGCCATAACCTGCCACTACATCTCCCCCTTTTAGATGAAAGTATACTTGTTTTGACAGAACTTTAAAATAATGGGATACATTCAACAGTATGGCTACTCCATTATTTCACTCACTTATTTTTATAACTTTACGAATTTCTTCAAATCCTTTCTTCAACTTAAAAGTGTAACCACAGAAACTAACAGAAGACATATTACTTCACAGTAGCCCTTTTGTAGACTTAATCTTAAAGTAACTGCAAACTTCAATAAATCAAGCATGTCTTTTCTAATAAACATTTAACTTTTCAAACAGAAAAGTATGACTCTTTTTTTTTTCTGTGGTGTGTATGTATGTGTTTCGTGTGTAAAAGGTCTAGTCTCTCAGGAGCCTTAGACAGTCTCCCTGACCTAGTCATTGTCATTTCACCTGGTACAGGAGGCACCGGGACTTTCCTGAGGTGTGAACGGTTGCGTCGCAGCCGTCTTCCATCCGGGGTCTCCACCTCGTAGGAACGTGGTGTAGGTGCAGTACTAACAACTGTCCCTTTTGTGCTTGTAGGTTTGATCCATACATGCTGTCCCGGCTGGAGAGGTGGTAGGGTTTGAGTACGGTGTCTCCTGTTGAACGTTTGTTGCTGTTGTAGTTTCAACGCTGAATCCTTTTCTCTAAATCTGTCAAGATCAGGCCACTGTGGTTGTAACTTTTCTGGTGACACTGGAACTGGTGTTCTGATTCTTCTCCCCATCAGTAGTTGTGCTGGGGAGCTCCCATGCGCCAATGGAGTGGCCCTGTAGGCCAGCAGAGCTTTGTGGAAATCTCCCTCTTTCGCTAGAAGGGACTTCACAGTTCTGACGGGACTTCACAGTTCTGACTGCCCGTTCTGCCTCCCCATTACCCCCTGCGGGGGTAACGCGGACTGCTTGTCACATGGGTAAAGTCATAGTCCCGTGCAAATTGAGCAAATTCATGACAGGAGAATTGAGGACCATTGTCCGTGACCAACACTTCTGGACATCCGTATCTGGCAAACACAGCTTTAAATTTGGCAATTGTCTGTTTTGCTGATGTGCTACCCTGCAGGGAGCAAACTTCAATATAGTGAGAGAAATAGTCTATCATGACTAAATAGTTCCCATTCTGCCATTGGAAAAGATCAGCCGCGACTCTCTGCCATGGTCTGCTTGGGAGTTCAGTGGTGAGTAGAGGCTCGACTGGTATTTGAGCTTCACATGCACAAATCTCACATCTCTTGACCATTTGCTTTACTGCAGATGTGATACCTGGCCACCAGACTGATTCTCTGGCCCTAGCTAGACATTTGTTGATACCTTGATGTCCCTGGTGCAGTCTCTGCAGGATGTCAGGTCTCATGCACTCAGGGATTATAAGTCTCTCTCCTTTCATAAGCAGTCCTCTTCCTTCATGCAAGACTGACCTATTGGGCCAGTAGGGTAGCAGCTGCTCATGCACATCTCGTCTGTGTCCCGGCCAGCCATTTGCAATGTATCGGCTGAGACATTTGCAGATGTTATATGAAGTTTGTGCACTCTTAATCTGTTCCAGTTTTGTCGGTGTGGCTGGTAAACTTTCTACTACACTGTCCAGATTTGCATTCTCTTTCCAGGTCTTGCTCCGCCTCTGTAGCTGTGGCTGGAAGAGGGGCTCTGGACAGGGCATCAGCTGTTATCAGATTTTTACCTGGGACATGGATGATGTCGAAATTAAATCTGAGCAGCCTGAGTCTGAATCTGATAATCATTGGCGGGAGGTCATCCAATGCTCTGGACTTCAGGAGTGTTATGAGTGGCTTATGGTCAGTTATTATGGTAAAATCCAGTCCACTCAAGTATCCTCGCAAGCGCTCACATGCCCAGGTCACAGCTAAAGCCTCCTTTTCTATTTGGGCATATCTTGACTCGGTTTTAGTCAGACTTCTAGAAATGAAAACAACAGGTCTCCACTTACCGTCTGTCTGTTTTTGTTTTAAGACACCTCCTAGTCCGTATGAAGAGGCATCAGCTGATACCATGGTTTCGTGATTTGGGCTGTACTGGGCTAACACCGTCTCTGACCCCAATTCTTTTTTTGTCTCCAGAAACGATTGCTGTTGAGGCGCTCCCCATGTCCAGCTGTTCTCTGTCTTTAACAGGTCACGAATGGGCTTTGTCAGATCAGGCAGGCGTGGTGAAAATTTGCCTACAAAGTTCACCATGCCCATGAAACGGCGAACCTCTGCCACATCCTTTGGCTCAGGCATGTCAAGGATTGCCTTTACTTTACCCAGGTCTGCTCTGATACCTTGATAATTTATAACATGACCCAGGAAGCGGATTTCTGTCAGGGCAAACTGGCATTTCTCATTCAGTGTGAGCCCCGCCTCTCTGAATTTCTGTAGCACCCTGTGCAGCCTGTCATCATGCTCTGCCCGGTCTCTTCCTATAACAAGGACATCATCAGCATGACATAGTACTCCGTCAACACCATCAATCAGCTGAGAAATCCTCTTTTGGAAATGTTCGGGTGCCGATGATATTCCAAAAGGTAGTCTTTTGAAGTAGTAGCGCCCCTCTGGAGTAATGAACGTGGTCAACAGCATTGAGTCTTTGTGGAGTGGTACCTGCCAGAAGCCTGATGTTGCATCGAGCTTTGTAAAGACTCTGGCTCCTTCCAGCTTTGCCAGTGTTTCATCCACTGCCGGTAGGATATGTCTCTCTCTGATGACACTCTCGTTCAGCCGGGTTAAGTCCACACAAATGCGAATTTTCCCTGACGATTTCACTATAGGGACCATGCCTGCGCACCATTCAGTTGGTTCTTCAACACGGGCTATGACTCCCATCTTCTCCATCCGGTCTAGTTCCTCTTTAACTTTGGCCCGGAGAGGAATGGCTACACGTCGCGGTGCAGAGAGGGCATAGGGTGTTGCGTTGTCTCTCAGCTTAATTTTGTACTCCCCCTTAAGGTTACCCAGCCCTTTAAATACATCTGGGTAAGTTGAGCGGAAGTAAGTCTCTGCATCGTCAATGCTATTGAGCTGAGGGATCATCTGTAGTCTGCGGATAGCAGGAAGACCCAATAAGGGTGTTGTCAGGTCTTTCACAATGAACACCTCCTCCTCAATCTTTCTGTCCCCTCTCTGAATAACTGCATGCACTTGCCCTTTAACATCCATAGGTTGGTCAGCGGGACCCAGTAGCGGTCTGCGCGGCGCTGAGTGTCTGCCATATCTATCCAATGTGAATTCTGATTCTGGGATAGCAGTCACAGACGCACCCGTGTCCACTTTAAAACGCAATGGGCTGCCGTTTATGGTAAGTATTTCAGTCCATGTGGATGACTGTGGATAGTCAACAGTCAACATCCAAATTTGGGTTGAGCTGCAGTTTCTCAGACAATTTAGCATCACGTATGCCGACCACAATCCTATCTCGGATCATTTCCTCACGTAAGGCGCCATATTTGCAATGTTCAGCTAGCTTGTGCACTGTGGTGATAAAGTTTTCTGCAGATTCGCCGACTTCTTGACATCTTTTATTAAACTTGGCTCGTTCATAAATTACATTATGCACGCCTACAAAATGTCCATCAAAGGCCTTTTTTTACCTCATCAAAGTCTTTTTCTTTCTCTTCTGTCAACTGCAGTGAGCTCAGAATATCGTCAGCCTTCTCGCCCATCGTATAGATAAGAGAATTCACCTGGTATGCGCCGTCTTTTTCTTTCAATCCAGACGCAATTCTGAAGCGTTCAAACCTTTTAATCCATGTGGGCCACGAGCTTGGCTCGAAATCGAATGGTCCCGGCGGTGTGATAGTAAATATGTGGTCCATACTGTGTGCTTTTAGCTTGCCGCTAGCCTGTTGTTAGCTCTCACTGACTTGCTCTCTCTTGCTCCACAGGTCCCCCGTTATCACTCTACACACCATTAAACTGCTCCAACTTCTTATTTGTGCCACTAGACTCTGTCTGTCATGGGTTAACCGGTTCTGACACCATGTATTGTTCCTCTATACTCCGTATTCAAGGACACAACTCACTGGATGAAATCAGACAACCTTTTATTCTACATCTCAGTTACTGCTTCACAACCTTAATCTCTAGCCCCACCAAGTGGCCATAACCTGCCACTACACTGTCGATGGCTTCCAACTCCCTTTCCATAAGGTGAAGTCCCAAAACACACATCCAGCGGCAGACGAGCCTCTCTTCCAAACAGAAGATAATATGGTGAGTACCCAGTCGACTCGTTCTTTGTACAGTTGTAAGCATGTACCAGTCTGTTAATATATTGACTCCATCTGTTTTTCTCTGCAGGATTTAGGGTACCAAGCATGGAAAGCAGCGTTCTGTTGAACCTTTCTGGCTGGGGGTCTCCTTGTGGATGGTAGGGAGACGTTCTCGATTTTCTGATTCCCAGCATACTCAGTAGCTCTTTTATGAGCCCACTTTCAAAATCTCATCCCTGATCGGAGTGTATACGGTAAGGTAAGCCATAGTGAACAAAGAATTTGTCACACAGTATCTTGGCCACAGTCAGAGCTTTCTGGTCCTTGGTGGTGAAGGCTTGGGCATAGCGTGTGAAATGGTCAGTTACTATGAGAACATTGCCAATACCTTTTGAATCAGGCTCGATTGACAGGAAGTCGATGCACACTAAGTCAAACGGCCCACTGCTGGTCATGTGATTCAGTGATGCAACTTTTTTAGGCAATGTCTTTCTCGTTACACAGCGGCCACAGTTCTTAACATACTGCTCTATGTATGCAGACATTCTAGGCCAATAGAAGTGAGTTCAGTAGTATTCTCTACTCCCAAATGTCCTGAGTCATCATACAGGGAGTGCAGTACTTCGGGCCAGTACCTCTCTGGTAAGACGAGTTGTGATTTCTCTCTACCAAAGGAACTTTTGGTGACTCTGTACAGAAGTTGACTCATGATCTTTAACTTGGGTCCCTGCCGCTGTAACAGAGCAATGGTCGCATTGGAACTCTTGGCAATGGTAAGTATTTTCCCTGACTCCACTTCTCACTTCACTGCACCAACTACAGGGTCCTCCTCTTGAGCTTTTCTCAAATCTGCCTTAGTCAGCTGTTCCAGTTGACCCAGACCCAACGCTGTGGGACAAGAGAATGCCTCAGGTATACTCTGAGGTAAAACACCTAAGTGATCCACCAGTCTGGATGATGACTCTTCACATTTCAGTAGTCACAGCTAACTGACAGATGGTTCTTACTCCTGACTTAGGTATTTCCTTCCACTCAGAGCATGCGGTGGATTCACAGGGGTAGCGAGACAACACATCCACGTCAATGTTATGACTTCCTGGCTTGTATTGCAAGCTGAAGTTATAGGTTACAGCTAACCAACGATGACCTGTTGCACTCAGCTTAGCACTTGACAACACATAGGTAAGTGGATTGTTGTCCGTTTTCACCATAAACTGGGCACCATATAGATAGTCGTGGAACTTGTCCACAACCGCCCATTTGAGAGCCAAGAACTCCAGCTGATGAATGGGGTAACGTTGCTCGGACGGACTTAGTTTTCTGCTTGCGTAGGCCACAGGCCTAAGTCCACCAGGATGCTCCTGATTCAGAACGGCACCCAGTCCACTCAGACTGGTGTCAACGTGCAGTACATAAGGTTTGTTAGTATCGGCGAAAGCAAGTACTGGGGCATGTGTAAGGCAGTAAATGATTTTATGGAAAGCTGCAGTACAGTCGTCATCCCAACGCTCTCCAAATGGCTCAGATGCTTTGAAGTATTTCTTGCCATCTACAATCTTTTGGTTTTACCCAGATGTTGGTGGGTAACCTTTGGTGAGCTCGGTCAAAGGCCTCACAATGGCAGTAATCCTTTATGAAACGCCGGTAAAATCCACAAAATCCCAGGAACGATCTCAATGAATTTAGGTCGGTGGGCATTTTCCAGCGTGTTATGGCTTCAATCTTGGCTGGATCGGGTAATACGCCAGCAGCTGTAACAATGTGACCCACATAACAGACTTGTGACTGGCAAAACTGATACTTGTCAACCGAGACTTTCAAGCCACACTCAAACAGACAGTCTAAGACTTTTAATAGTCTCTCTTTGTGTTCTTCAAGTGTGCGTCCGAACACAATGATGTCATCAAGGTAGACTATTACTTGGAGGAGGTGCATGTAACCCACGGCTTTCTCCATTAGCCGTTGGAATGTGGCTGGAGCTCCAGTAATTCCTTGAGGCATCCGTGCAAACTGGAAGAAACCCAGGGGACAGATAAACGCTGTCTTCTCTTTATCTTCCTCCGCCATGGCTATTTGATAATATCCACTACGGAGGTCCAGTATGGAAAACCATTTACTACCAGCCAAACAGTCCAGGGCATCATCGATCCTGGGAGTGGTGTACTGATCTGGGATGGTACGAGCATTAAGAGTTCGATAATCGATGTACATCCTTATTGCCCCACTCTTCTTCCGTGCTATTACTATGGGCGATGCATATGGACTCCTTGACTCTTTGATGATTCCAGACACTAACAGCTCTTTGATGATACGACTTACATCCTCGATGTCCGCAGGCGCGATGTGTCTGGAGCGCTCTCTGAATGGTTTAGAGTCTTACAGCCTGATGTGATGCTCAACTCCTTGAACTAATCCCACATCCCACTCCCCGGTGGAAAAGACATCCCCTCTGGTCGACAATTTCTGACGCAGCCTCTGTTCCCAGGCCTCAGGGATGGATGACTCCCCAAAATTAAATAAGCTTGAGTCTATGGTTTGAAAGCTCTGTTCCCCAGAGCTTATGGTGAGCGTGTCGGTGGGATACACATTGGCAATTACTGATCCCGCAGGAATGGAGATATCTTTATATGTTTCATTATGGACCAGGACTTTAATATTGTTACCCTCTACTGCTGAAGATGGGAGTACCACTGGAGTTATGAACGTTCCAGCTGGAAGACTATTCTTTTCAGGGGTGTCTACCACAAAGATCTCCTTTCTCAAAGGCTTTTCAGTCTCCACTTTACAGACAGCACAAACTTCTCCTCTTGGTGGAACTAAGCAATCACCAGGTCCTATCCATCTGACTTTTCCATCAGGTCTGTCAGGAACGGTTTCAGTCTCTTGTTTTGACAGCTGGATTGCAGGGTGTTGAGTCTGGATTCTCAACGCATGTGCAACACTGGATCCTTCAGTAGCATGGCTAATAGCCGCAACGCGTTTGAAGAAACTGGCGTTAGTACCAATAATGACTGCCACTTGTGGGGGACCCTGGGGCTCAGGACATACTAGCGCCAAGATGGACAATGGCTCCCCCACCCCAGTGACAGAGGCAGGGAATGTGACATCCACTACAATATACCCCTTGTATGGGTAACTGGAAGAACTGAGACTCCATATGGACAATCCAGTCAAAGGGTGAATGGGCACATCAGGCAGGTTCTTGAAATACCAGCTTTCAAACACAATCATCACTTGTGATCTACTGTCTAATAGTGCTTGACACACACAGCCATTAAGCTTCTCTTCTACAGTGGATGCTGGCCCTACTAGACCTTTGGGAAGACGGCTGGAGTTGTAGATGTCTGTCTGGCTCTTTTTTGAGAAACAGGCCTGGTTTGACACAGTTCTGTCTTCATCCCTCTCGTTCTTCCCACTCTTTGCCTGATGCAAGGAATGAATCAGCTTTTGAATCACTTGATCAGAATTTAGCGGAGCTTGACACTTTGTTGCAATATGACCGTCTTCTCCACACCTGTAGCAGAAGTAGTCATCTCTTGTTCTGGCTGACATGTATCTTAAGGACGTGGATACAGACTGGGACTGGGATGGTTTTTGCCGCTGCTCTGGAACATGAGGTGAGTATTGAGTAGAACTGACACTCAGAACTGCCAACTGCTGCTGTAAGTGTCTGAATCATCAGTTTTTTCAGTCTTCTTGATTGTTTTGTCTTTTGTTTTAATCACTAATGATGAAGTAGACAAGGTTTTGGGCTCACCTCCACTTATTTGGCTTCTCAATTCTTCAATCTCAGCCTTTAGTTTTTGTATGACAGAAGTGCTGGCTCTTTCCTCTTCATGGAATTGTATGGCTTTGGCTTTCGCGGACATTCTGTGACGAGCAGCTTCACTCTCCTCTGCCTTGCATATTTCCTTGAGCAGACTCAGAAAAGAGGGTGGGTGATTTTTCCTTTCTCTCAGTCTCAACTGGAGCAACATCATGTCAGAATTCACAGCCCCTCTAATCAGCTGTTCCACTCGTACCTTGTCTACCAGTCTGGGGGACAGCCCATCTCTTTCCACTACTTTGCTGAGGGTCTTCTCCATCCTTCTCAGGAATTCAGACAGAGCCTCCCCTGTGCCCTGGCGCATAAGACGAAACTTGAAGTATAAATCCTCACCAGACTCAGATGATCCAAACGTGCTCTCCAACGCTTCCAAGTACTGCAAAGCACTCGCTTCAGGGTCTGAAAATCGAACAGCTCTTATGATGTCCAATGCAGGTCCCTTGAGGCTTTCCACAATTCTGCGTCATTTTTCTTTTTCAGAGCAGTCACACTCAGTTATCATCAGCCTGGCTTGGTCCATTGGTTTCCATATTCTCCTCTCCCACAGGGGTTGGAGCTACGGCTGAAAAAGTGCGCAGGCGACGATATGCGTTGTCACTTGGGAGCTTTACTGTTTTTGCAAAGACCTCACCCATGGCTCATATAATTAACTCAGGGGAACTGTCTGGGGTACTGGGAGGAGAAATCAAAGCTTGTATATCACTGAGAGACTTTCCTTCTTCCATCAGGAACTTTGCAAACTTTTCAGTAAATCCACCAGTAGCTGCATCAGATGCAGATTCCTGTGTCTGAATTACTATGACTGACCAGGGCTCACTCTTTTCTGCCCATGACACTTCAGTAGGTATGCGCTTAGGGTCAATGGCTTGTTTGCACTCACACAACACCAGCAGAGAATGTGAGGTAGGTCCTTCTCTCGTGTCTCTTACCCAAACTCTTCCTAGCGCTTTTACTGCCTCCATCATCTCTTCAATTTCGGCCACTTCTGTGTGAACAGGTACATTTAAAAGCATCAAAGCATAAGTCTTGTCAATGCCAGCATCTTTACACCAGTTGGCTAACTCTGCTTGGAGGTATGGGTCTTTTGTTAGAGCCATGACAACACTGTATGTAGTTCTCAGTCTCTTATAATGCAACAACAGGGTATGCTTGAACTTAACTTTTCTCTTTCTTCTTTTCTTCTTTCAGGAACTAGCTGTGACTTGCCAAAGGGAGATCCCGGACGAGCCCCCACTTTATGTAGCGCCCCTTACCTGTCTTTAATTAAATAAGTAGGGCAGTGAACCAGATTCAATTACTATGTACCTACTGATGTTGAAGTTAGGCCCCTCTTGTGTCACAAATGAATTACTTATCCTTTAGAAGGTTATATATAATGAAATCTATAATAACTTATGAATAACTTGTATATGAATAAACTTAAGCTAGATTGTTTTTTTAGAATATAAGTCCTAGGTGTCCCCTGAATGTGTCTGTGAAGTTTCAGCTCAAAATACCCCATAGATTTTTTTAATTAATTTTTTTTAACTGCCTATTTTGGGGCATCATTAACTATGCACTGATTTTTTCAGCGCGCCGCCCCTTTAAGAGATGCGCTCCCTCTGCCCCAAGCTCTCGACTATGTAATCAAAGTTCACACAGCTAATATAACCCTCAAATGGATCTTTACAAGATGTTTGTCATGCATGCTGTATGCATGCTTCGAATTAGTGATAAAGTATTTATTTAATGGTTACTTTGATTCTGTGTGAGTTTGAGGCTATGCTCTGTGGCTAAAGCTAACATTACACACTGTTGGAGAGATTCATAAAGAATGAAGTTGTGTTTATGATTATACAGATTGCAAGTGTTTAAAAATGAAAATAGCAACGACTCTCGTCTCCGTGAATACAGTAAGAAACGATGGTAACTTTAACCACATTTAACAGTACATTAGCAACATGCTAATGAAACATTTAGAAAGACAATTTACAAATATCACTAAAAATATCATGATATCATGGATCATGTCAGTTATTATTGCTCCATCTGCCATTTTTCGCTGTTGTTCTTGCTTGCTTACCTTGTCTGTGCACAGATCCAGCCGTTAACTGCCTTTCCTTGTCTAATGTGTCAATGGGCTGGCATTATGCAAATATTGGGGTCATACATATTAATGATCCCGACTGTTACGTAACAGTCGGTGTTATGTTGAGATCCGGTGTTTTCCGGATCTTTTAAACAAATGAGATTTACATAAGGAGGAAACAATGGGGTTTGAAACAATGTATGTCTTTTCCATGTACTGAACTCTTGTTATTTAACTATGCCGAGGTAAATTCAAATTCTGATTCTAGACCTTTAGGAATGAATAAAACTCGGGTGAAAGTAACAAAATGTGAAGAATTTAATTAAACAATAAAAAGGATTAAAACTATCTCAAAATGACAAATGGTTTGGAATGGTGAGCATTTGCAAAACCTTTTTCTATTATATCACCAATTAACCCAATATTACACCAATAATGCAATACTTCATATGATGAAATTAATGGATTTTTCTCAGTCACAAACACACTTGAGAGGAATGTACCAAATAAATTCAGAGTATCAAAAAGTAACTTTGAAAAAACAACACAGTTTTAAATGTACTGAATAACACCATATAAATCAATAGAAAATGCTGTGGGCCCACACACCAGTCATTCACTACACACTCCGTTGCAGGCCTGAGACGTTGCTGGAGTACGTGGTGGCCTTAGAAACAGCAAACTGGCCTCTTCACTCTCCTGAGCGGGGAAAAACAAAACTCACCAAAGGTACCTGAATTCCGTTGTGGAATTACCAGTGACTCCGCTGCACTGTATAAATCGCAGTCTTCCTACTGTGCGCGGCTGAGCGTTCTCTGAAAGACTGGCCACCGACTCCTATGCACGATAGTATGCCTCTGGGAAATCTTCCTCCGGTGCGCAGCTGCGTGCTTTCTGCAGACAGGCCACAGACTCCTCACTTGTAGTAGTCAAACTTGCTACTTTCTCGTTAACTAGGCACTATGATGTCTGTGCTCAGATCATCAAACAGCAAATAATGTGAGTGTCTCTAGATTGGAAGAATAACTTGAAAACACAGTCTTTATCAACGATTCTGCCCTCTAAAGAATAACGAAAGTCCACGGTGTCGAGCGAACATACATGGAGAATTCAGTTACAAAAAAAAAAAAAAAACACAAACTCACAACTTGTGTGTATTAATCAAGTAAATATACACAATTTAAGATATCAATATGATGAATAATCCATTAAAACTTATCTTTATCGTAATCTATATTTGCTTATCTTTCCGATCGGCTGCATTCGTTAAACTACCCTCTCGTCTCCATGGAAACCAAAACACTCACAAAACATAACACGTAGGTGAGGGCGGGGCTTAACTTTCATAAAGCAATAGACTAAAGAACTAACTTGTAGGTCAAAACCATGTTTTTCACATGTGTATGACAATCAAACTTGATATATGCTCGTGTTCTTAATGGCATACACACCCACATTTTATACAGCAATATATAGAGTGGTATATTCCATTCAAATTTTAGCTCTGAGCAAGAACAAAATAAAATAAAGTAAAATAAACTCAATACCTGTAGAATTTTATTCTACTGGGTTACATTATATATGTGTATATATATATATATATATATATATATATATATATACATATATTACACACACACAGCAAATAAAGGGAGAAACTAACAAGACACCTGAAATGACACTGCCCAGATAGCAAGGTGACATTGATTCAATGTTAAAATTCCATCAGAATCATTTTGAATCAATATTGATATTTCAATTCTTTTCAGTTTTGAAAAGTACGAATATTGAATCAAAGTTGATTTTTGGTCAATTTCCCCATGTCAATCCATCTGTCCC
This sequence comes from Megalobrama amblycephala, assembly GCF_018812025.1. Taxonomy (NCBI): domain Eukaryota; kingdom Metazoa; phylum Chordata; class Actinopteri; order Cypriniformes; family Xenocyprididae; genus Megalobrama; species Megalobrama amblycephala. The sequence continues at coordinate 39,465,586 of NC_063057.1, read as the reverse complement.
CTGGTTTAACACTTTATTCACATTACCATTCATGCTCTCCATGACCCTTCCTTCTAGTTTAGTCCCACAAAAATAAAAAATAAAAATACAAATCCTGCCAGCTCAAGTATAGATAAACTCCAGCCAGCTAGAAATCAGTCAGATGAAAAAGCTGGACATTATTATTGTAACCCACCACAAGTGGGTGAATAACTGGCCACAGACTGTAGTGAAAATGTACTTGCTTGTACAAGCTTTTATTCACATTCATATATCAAATTTTGTATAAAAACAGTCAGGTGTTTAAAACACTAATACACATCATTCAGCAAGGAAAAAGGGAGACAATTTTTTTTTTAAAAGGGCTCCAACAGGGCACAGCCATACGCGTGTAGAAGAATATAGCCTCTGCTTGCAATTCACACTCCAAATACAGATCCACAACACTCAAAAGGATAAATAAATCACCAGGAACCACAGAAGAATGCCCACCACCTCACTAGTAAATCAAATCAAATTATTTAATCCAATCAAATACCTTTAAATTAACTGGATTTAAGAAAAGGGAAGAATAAATCAACCAGACAGTTCTTTAAAAGAAACCTACAAAACAAACTTTCATGAAAACCACCTTCAAACATATAAATAAATAAAAAACTAAATAGTACTTGTTACCTAATTCGCTCTCAACTCATTCAACACTTCTGAAGACTGCATCACCAGGCCAATCACCATCAACACACAAGGACTTCTCAAATGCAACAACCAGATAAAACCCAATAAAACGACTTTTACCCTAAATTACCCTACTATTATCTTTGCATAAACACATTACCTCGATAAAACAAATACATACAACTGCCTTATGCCCCGTGTTCAAATCACGTAAAGGTGACCTAGAGACACAAACAATTGTAAGCATGAGCAGCATCAAGCAATATAAGTGTCTCGTTGCTCAAAACAGGAACAACCCTCAATTAAAACATTACGATAACTATTAAGAACAAATTACCTGATGCAAGCTCACGTATTTCCAGATTCAATAATGAATGAAACGAGGGTGCATACGTTTCCATGCGTCTCTTTAAAACACAGACCACAAATTACTGGATGCTAGCTCACGCTTGTTTCCATTGTACATTGTATTGTTTGTACATGTCTTTTAAACGTAATGTTATAGTTCTGTTGCTATTTTTAATGCATCAAGGACATATACCAATAGCAACTCGTTTTTGCTGGCCAGTTAGCTAAGTTCTAGTGCAACAAACACCAACAAACGTCTATGTTCATAGACAAACAGTTGTTCATGCTATATATTAAACGATACCTTTACAAAAATGCGACTACTCAGTCATGTATTCGGCTTGAGTAAAGCTTTAATCAGGATAAAACTGTATATTGAAAGCTAACAAACAGCAGTGACCGCATATCTAAAACACTTTGACACAAATACTAAATGAAATACCATTCATAAACGTCCTTTAAAAGCCGCAATTGCAGAGGTTCTGCTTTACTCTCTTCATCTGGGTCTGATTCGGCTCAATTTGATACAGAATTATTTACATTTCCAGCTTAGGCGTAACTACGAATGGTAAGGGGCGTGGCATTTCCGGACGCTTCACGAATCATGATACCGGGCCAGCTACCAATCTGCCAACCAATTGAGCACACTACGATTTCGGAGGGATGGCTTAATAGAAGCAGAGTCAAACGAGCCGTTCATATGACAATGGAAAAGAGGTAAAATAAAGCTAAAACATATGAAAAATACAGCGTTTTCAAAAAAACAAAGCATTAAGACATGTTAAACTGCGCCCCCAAAACACAATCAAGCCTAGAAAAAAAACACTGAACCACCTCTTTAAAATTTAAAGAAAACAAGTTGACAAAAATTGAATCCAATATTTGGTGATAAGGTAATATAATGAGAGATTTATAAGCAATCATTTGCAGGCTGGTCATTTTTGACCAGGAACACTACAAGTGTAGGGTTTTCAACACAGCACAAGGATTAAGTAATTAAATATAAATTTGCGATTAGTCAGTTAATGGCTTAATAATCAACTAGATTTTTTCTTAGTCGGGGGCAGCCCTAGTTAACATACTATCAATTGTCCAGAACCTGCAATACTGCCATATTCAACCTGATTGTCTTTCCTGCATCTCTGTTAATAAATACACTGCTGTGGTTTGCAACAAATATCTGTATTCCGACAGCAGGAAGCACAAATAAGAGGAGCAGATGGGTAAGATTCAGATGCTAATAACTTTGTTGATGTTTTGTGTACTATTCTGAAATAGCTTTTTTAGAACCTCCTTACTGGCAACACTAACAATGTGGGCTGATTTTACTTGTTTTAAACTGCAAGTTAAGTGGTGTATTTTCTTTAAAATACACCACTTTTTTCTTTGCTTCTGTAATGTTTTTTAAGGCTGTCAATAGATTAAAATGTTTAATTGCGATTAATCACACCCTTTTGTTAATTTCACACACTTATCGTGAAATTAAGCATATATCATTGATCTTGATGAACATTTTGTCATTATTTACTATATCCAGCAAAGTAAACCATCAGATTGAAGGGTGATTCTCACAAAACTGTATTTTCTACAAGTTTTTTTCAAGGTAAATTTAGATGTCTAAGTTGCGATACTGAACAGAACCACATAGAGATTCCATTAAAAACCTAAACCAACAGCCTATCTTCACGGCTACAGTCAACAGTCATAAAGTCACATTTTATTGGCATGATCTGGCATTTAAAGTATTTACAAAATATAGCTAAAGCAAATAGGGCTACATAACAATGAAAAAAAAAAAAAATGTAACCAATAATGATAGCCTAATGATAATAATAATAAACATTATAAAAATAAAAAATTAACAATCAGTGAATGGATTTAAAAGGCTATTGGATGTGATAAAAAATATACACGGCATATTCTAATATTTATTGATAAACTTCATTCGAATGCTGCTGTAGGCATCGCACACAACACAGTAGGCAACATATATAACCATTTCTTAATTCTGCGTTTTTTCTTAATTAAAAATAAATATTATTCGGTTCCACTTTATATTAAGTGGCTTAACTCTATGTACTTACATCAAAAAATAAGTCAATGATTATTGAGTTCATTTGAATTGCAAAGCACTTTTGGTTGATATGGTAGAGGGAAAGCTTTGGTGGTAGGTTGTAGGGGTAAGGGTAAGGGATAGGTCACATTTAAATGTAATTACAGAAATTAATTACGTGTAATTATATGCAGGTGTTTTTTAAAATATAAGTACATGAAAAACATGAAACAATAGTGCATGTCAAATTTAATTAAAATGTAAGTACATAGTAGTTAAGGCCTTAATATAAAGTGGGTCAATATAATTTCTGAATTCCAGTTGATATGGTAGAGCGTGTTTACACATTAACTCGTGGCCATGAGAAATAGATGTCTTTCCCTCAATACAATGAGTCGTGGCCAAAAATATATATCGTTCCCTCACCATATGATCTTGAGGCCACGACTTTACATCGCGTGGCCACGACATAAGGATGTCATTACCTCGACAAAATGATCTCATGGCCACGACAAAACTAAGTGAACCGAACATGTCCCCTCCCGGTCACCGTATAGTAGTATAAATATGAGCAAAGAACACAGTTGGCTTCAGACTTCAACTGAAGACATTACCAGACGACTTCATTTCTTAACATACCGAATACACACAAGGACCCAGGTGAGACGCCACTTTAAAATGATACGAATAGGTAATGTTATGACAGTGTGAATAGCCACCAACAGATTATGAGGGGTTTAGATCTCAACAATATTACAAGAAGACTCAAAATGCATTAGGAACAAAAATATATTTTAAATAATCAGATGCATATGTCATTTCACCGCAGACAATGGTTAGAAATTATTTAATTGTTGCATTCAATGACGGAAGGATTTATGCCTTTTATTTGTTTTTGGATTTTTTAAACATCAGATTAGATTACATTTTAAGGAATTTTAAAAATGCGAGAACTAATGAAATAAGAAACAAGTAAAAATTATTTAAAAATGAAAAAGTAATCATTATTAAACTTCAAATGTATAAATATCCCATTGTTCATTGCTATTTACTGCAGTCATGACATCAGAGCAGAAGGTACTTGAAGCCACAGAGAATGAACTAAAAGATCTGGAAACCAGACTTACTAACAGTGAAGCTCAGATTGAGAAACTCCAAAAGGAAAACCAAGGTGAGACTAGTGTTTTTAAGACCGATGTGCTGTAATATCAAATTCAGTGAAAAACAGTTGGTGTAGCATTTACTGTGCAATTATTTCTGACATTTCCCAGCAATGTCTGATTGTAAACTGTTTCAAAGAAATGGCATGTATCACGCTGAATTAAATGTGAAATTCTGAATGAGAAAGGCTGAAATAGTATTTTCCTGTAAAACATACTCCAATAATCTTTGTTTAATATAAAAAATGTTTTAAATGTAAATGTGTTTCAAAAAGAGTTACATATAAATTGTTTGCATTGCTACGGAGACAGTTTTCAACATTTTAAGAAGGTATATGTTCTCTTCAGACAAACCAAAGGTGGCATTTTCAGCTACATTAGGATCAAAGGGTTACGTTGGACCAGTTAACACAGATACAACACTGATTTACAATAAAATCTTCACTAATGTTGGTGATGCCTATAATCAGGCCACAGGTATTGTTAATCCGCACTGCTGAAAACAGTATCAACACACTTGTATAT